>NW_020884934.1:3974141-4256186 GCF_003945725.1 Corapipo altera | reverse complement strand
TTGTCGGGTTTTGGTGGTTATGGTTTTCAGTGGGGTTTTTGGTTGGTGTGCGTTTGTTGGGGTTTTTTGAGTGGGGCTTGTTGGCTGGGGGTTGTCGGTTGGGGTTGTTTGGGGTTTTTGTTGGGGTTTTTGCTTGGGGTTGTTGGGGGTTTTCGGTGGGGTTTTTTATTTGGGGTTTTCATTGGGGTTTTGGGTGGGGCTTGTTTGTTGGGGTTTGATTGTTGTGGTTTTCGTTTGGGGTTTGTTGGTGTGGGTTTGTTGTCTCAGGTTTGTTGGTTGGGGTTGTTTTTGTGAGTGAATAGACACTGTCACAGGTTGCCCAGAAAGGCCATGAAATCTCCATTCTCAAAATACTGCCCTGAGCAACCCATTCCAGCTGACCCTGCTACAAGTAGATGGTTGATCTTTAGTACTTCCAGAGGTCCTTTCCCACTGCCAAAATTTTGTGATTCCATGATCTACCCTCTAAAACAAATGTATTTGAGATTTTCTCCCACTGCTAATCCTGCTGTACCTGTTACACATACAAATGGAAACTTCATGCACTGAATCAACCAACCTGGTATTTTTTTTCATCGCTGCATTCAAAAACAACCCTAAAAAACACCCATTTATGGAGGTATATTTAGGTCAGCTCAGTATTTAAGACTTTCTCCTCAACCTCATCCACTCTTCAAGGAAATATTTATTTATAAAAAAATAATTTTGTATTTAAAAAAAAATTAGGGGGAAAAATAAAGATTACCAAGAAATACAGACAAAAATAATAAAATAATAATTAAAGGAAAAAAATAATAAAACAATGATGAAAGAAAAAATAGATAAAAGATTAAACCCTTTAAAAAGCAGGAAAAACTTGCTCTACAACCTAAATTATATGAAAACTAAAATTTTATTAGCTTTCAAAAGTTTTTGCTTCCACCCTGAAGGTAAACACATTGCACTGTGCAATTCTGCTCACCTCAGGCATATCCATGCAAAGTTTGGGGCTGGCAGGTTTCTTCATTAGGAACCTCAAACCTGCTTACATTCAGTGAAACTCTGTGAAAGACACATTTTAGCTGGAGAAGAGGAGCAGGAAAAAAGCAAAATTATGAAAATAAAAAAGCCCTTGTAGCTACAGAAGCTGACATGTTTTTCCCATTTATTTAATCTTAAAACCCATCCTGTAAGAACTTATGGTCACATGAAGGATTCTGAAGCAAAGCTTAATAACCACAAAAGCACTTGCAGCTCTTACCTTGTGTTATTTTTCCAAGACAGACCACAAATACAAATTAAACCATCCCATAACCCAGTAGACCCAAGATTTCTAGGTCAGATTTCTCCTTTTTTTCCACGAAGATCTGCCCACCCTCTCAAACAGACGTTTTCTCTGCAGCTGTCCCAGTTTCCTCTTTCACGTCAGATCCCCTCAGATGTCCTTTCCCTGAAAGCCCTGTCGGGATCATCTCATTTTCACTGTGCTTTGTCACATCCTTTGGTGGCTCTAAAAGGGTCCCAAATCTTTATGTGTCTTCTTCAAAAAGAGCACTTTTGGTCAAAGGGATATAAAGGCTGGATTGAGTTTTCCTACAATATTTTGGGAACCTTCCCCTCCTAAAAGACAATGTCACGCTCCTCTTTTTCGAAAATATCTTGCAGGGTCTCAAAACTTTGTTTATAGCAAGTGTCAAAAACAAAGGTTTCCCATTAAATAGGAGCTGAGTTATACATCAGTAAAACATACCAGGTGACTGGAGTAAGACAACACACAAGCAAAGCAAAACAAGGAATTAATTCACTGCTTCCCACAGGCAGTAAATGTTCAGCCATCGCCAGGAAAGCAGGGCTCCATCATGCACGATGGTTACTTGGGAAGACAAACTCCAAACGTCGTTCCCTTCCTCCTTATTCCCCTCACTTTATATACTTAACATGATGTCATATGGTCTGGAATATCCCTCTGGTTAGTTTGGGTCGCCTGTCCTGTCTGTGTCTCCTCCCAAAATCCCACACACCCCCATCAGCTTACCAGCTGAAAAGCAGAAAAAGCTTTGTCTCTGTGTAGGCTCTGCTCAGCAAGAAGAAAAAAATTCTCTATTTTACCATCATTGTGTTCAGCACAAACCCAAAACACAGCCCCCCTCCAGCCACTGTGAAGAAAATTAACTCTATCCCAGCCAAAACAAGAACAAGAAGCTCCACCATGTCTTCGCTCAGGAATCTTCTGTCTCCACCCACTCCTGGTATTTTATTCCTGCCTTTGGCAGAAAGTTTGAGTACTTTTCTGCCAGGCACATGGAGCTGTGAGGTTCCTGTTGTATGAGAGATGATACTTTGGATTCCCCTGGAAGTCATATGTGCTTGTCTTTGCAGTTCTGAAGATCCAATAAACCACACTGAGTCTTCCTTAATGGGGCTATGCTCAAATACCTAAGCACATCTGGTGCCTCTTTCTGTTGTTCTTTTATAATGCTTTTAATTTCTTTTATAAAAGACAAATAGAGCTCTGGATATCCTTTTAAGACAACACAAATTATGGACAGTCAGTTTTTTGTGCATGGGAAAACAAACCAAGATTTTCTTAGTATTGTCAAAACTAGGAAAAGTATTTTTAGAGATATTATGACTATCTCATTCTGGCAGAGTACAAAATTGTTTCCTCAGCATTTATTTGAGCAAAAATCTGTTTTCAATGGATCCACATCTTCACATATCTAATTCATGTGGCCTGAGCAATATCATAGAAGATAGACTTTTTTTAAAATAATAATAATAATAATAAAAAGGTTTTGTTTTAAGACCTGGCCATGGGCCAAACCATGTCATGTTCAAAGTTTGTGGAAAATAACATGAATACACAAAATCCAGACACAGTATATCTTTCACTGGTTTAAGCTTTAAATTTTGTCTTGTACATTTAGGAAATGAGGAAAGAAGCTTAGATACTAAGAATAAGGAAGAACAGAAATTTTTTAAGATTTAACCAAAAGGTTAAGCCTTTCTTAATTAGGATCATCCCTTTGCACATCATTTAGGTATTCCATAAGGGATAGAATTAAGTTGAATATGCTGCATGATTTTTTCCATGACTTTAGCCTTTCTCACAGCTCAGTAAATCATTCTCTTTACCTAGAGCTGGATATGTAACACTAAAGCTCTTCCACAGACATTGTTCTTCATTTCTAGAGCATTAGCCCCATGGATTTCAATAACCTATAGTTTATAGAGCTGAGCCTGAAGAGCTGTGTACCAAGTACTGACTGAAATATTCCATCCCATTAGAAGGTATGTATCCTTTGCTCCAAACTTGTTTTTTGCTGGGATGGAGATGCAGCTGTAAAGAGAAAATCTGCTTGTGATATAGGATCTCGGGCAACAACTAACTGTGGACAAACAATGTGTATTTACACACTTTGCTTCATTAGAAATAAAGACAATTTTCACTTAAAAATAACATATATAAAACCAGAGAATATGTATCCATTAGTTTGGACATATGTACATCAACTAAGCCATCAATTTATGATAATAAAAAATAGCTGCAGTAATAATATACAAGATATGTATGCTCTCCTTTTGCTCTCCAAATGATCTCCTTTTCAGCAGCTGTAAAGGACATATTACTGTCCTTCCTGCAAGGAAATACAGCACATGAGTGCATCCAATTTTGGCTAGAAATTTCAGCAGTACTCCAAAGAGGCTTCACATACTTCTTACCTAGAGGGATAAAACCAGAGGCACTAAAGGAGTGTCTTTTGACAGAGATGTCCACACTCTTGTGTCTACTCTTTTGTACTTGCTCACACCCATTCCTCCACTATGATTTCTTGCTGTGAAGGCCCTGCATTCTTATTCTTGACAAACACTGGGAAGGAATCTCCTCCCTGGCACAAGGCAGGCCACCAGAAGAAGCAGGTGGCAGTTGTGAGCAGAGGATGAAAGAAATCCAGAAAAGAAAGCTGTTTGGGAAGTAACAAGTACAAGAGCCAATTTATATTTTAATGATTAAAGAGAGATTAAAGCCAACAGCATCATGATTTTAACTCTGCAGCTGGTGGGTTTCTTTGTTTTCTGGTCAATGAAGCTGAATTATGAGACTGAGGGAACTTCAAAAGTGTTAAAAGATGTCATAATAATAAAGGGAAGTCTATAATTATGGAGAAATTATTGAATATAATATGTAAGTGGATTGCACTTAAACAGCCTCATCAAACCCATTTCCACTGAAAACTCATTGATGCTACAGATGAGGACTTCAGGTGGGAGGATAAGCCAGAGGAATGGATGAACACTTAAGAAACAAAGTCCTCGTTTTCATGCTAATGTCCCTGAGCAGTTCAGAAGAAGGGGAGAGAAATAGTTTTTGTAGAACATTGTGACAGGAATGCAGCATTGCAGGGTAGGAGGAACCTCCTCTGGTGTAGGGATGAACTGCTTCAAATGAACACTTCAAGTTGTTCATGAGACAGCAGCAGATGTAAGCCTTCTGCAATCCCAGCATATTTTATTATTATTGCACAATAAAAAAAATGTCAGTATCTGTCTGGCATAATCAGAGTGACAGAGATTCATCAGGGACTGAGATATTTTGCTGTTGCCTTCTTTTCATCCTTCTCTTGTAGACATGAAGAACAAGATATATTCTCACAGGACCACTCAAAAAGACTTGTCCTCCCTTGTGCAAAACCGTTAGTTGAGCCCCCTATAATATTAAAAAGTTTTATTTAAGTTTATATTTTATGTAAGACCATGAAAGAAGCCTTCTCCCAAACAGCCCTTCAGTTCTGCTTTGGACATCCTTCATCATTGCGACTCTTTTGACTTATCATCTGCATCCTGTCTCAGTGTCCTGCTCCTTGATCCCAGTAAGATCCTTCAGGCAAGTGGTCCAGCTTTCCTATGGATAGAAGACAGCTTTGTAGTTCATAACACTCCTTATTTTTTGCTGCAGGGTGGTGGATTGTTCTGAGGACAGAGGTACACAAGCCCTAGAGGTAACCTCTAAGTAAGAGTGGTATTCACCAACCCCATAATTAACTTTGAGGCTGCACCCAAGAATGTCTGGATTTAATTTAAGTAAGCAAGCTTCTGCTGACTTCAGGTAATTTCTAGTAAAAGAAGCTGGTTTCTAACTTCCAAGCTCCTATGAAATATATTGGGGAAAACAGGTACCACAAACTACAATTTAAAGCAACCATATGAAGAAAATAGTCTCCTCCTACTTTGCTATACCAGTTCTTGATGCAACACTTTACTCTCTCCATGACTTCAGACATCAGGAGTTCAGAAAAATAATCTCTTTTGTTCTTCAGGTTAAAAAAACCCCCAAACTTTTATGATCCTATTGAATCTGAATTCTTTTTTCTGTACACAGTCTTCAATTATAATAGGGGTGAGTTGACTCTTAAATTGTGACTGAATCATGACTAGTTAAGCTCCACGCCATGTCTGAGGCTGTGCAAGTTTTTATATGTTCAGAAAGTTTTTCTTTCTGAAGTCACAGGCCTCAGTCCTATTCAGAAATAAAGCGAGACAATGTCCATCACCACCACTTAGATTTCCCCTGACTCAAGCAGTATTTGACTGGACTTATGTGCATTCCTGTAAAAAATTTAAGCCACTGGGGTAAATTATTTTGTTAAAGTTTATTAAAAGATTGGTTAAATATGTATTCATATGTGGGAATGTGACTCTTGTACATGTTCCTTCCCATCATGAAACATTAGTTTACCTTTGTGTTCTGTGCATGAGAGATTTAGTTCACCTCCATGTCTACATTTTGGATTTTCCTTCAGACTCTTACACAGAATAATGCTGATTGTTCTCTTGAGAAGGATTATATAAAACTTTAGCTTCAACAGGGGACCAAATTCTCAGCTGCCATAAACTGCTGTTACACCAAGGTCAGTAGAACAGTACAGATTTGCAGCACCATAATCATTCAGGAGTAGGACTCAATCCCATCCATTAGTGTTTCATAACTTGTATCATCATTTGACACTCACTTCTGAAGACAAAATACCAAGATGAATTGAGCCCTCTGGGTTTTTTAACTACTAAAATTTGCACTTCTTAACAAAGTAATTAATCTTTTCTAGGGGTTCTTTTTTCAAACTAAATGGGGAGCTGTCACAGCATCAATTTCTGTTGCTTTTTTTTTTCTTCCAGTTCTGTCCTTTGTGCATATTTGCTAGTTTACACTTAACATTAATTCCTCTCATTAATTTTGCTCATGTTTTTGTTAGTTTTCTGCCTAGAGTTAAGCCTTAAGTAGATAGCTGTATTGAAACAGTCAGTTTAACAGGGTGAAAGATGCATTTCATGGGTTTTTAGTGAGAAATTGAAAATCACACTGTAAAGTGACCATATGGTGTCTAGCATGATGGATCTGACTCTTGACAAATTGTTCTTAAAGACCACAAGGACAGTCTGAACAGCGAAAAGTCCAAATATAATCACATTTATTCAAATATCTGCAGATCTTGCTTTTTATCAAAGACCCTAAGAAATTGCCAGTCTCAGCCTTTTGACTTTAGGGAGGAGCAGGAGGAAATACATGCAACTACTACAGTCCCAAACAATTTTTTCAGCCACTCCATCCAGTGATAACTGATCAGGCAACAGCACAGGCAAAATAAGAAATGAACACAGTAGAGATCAGTTTGGTTTTGGCATTTTTTGATCTTTAGACTAATTTTGCAGCCTCATTTCCCCATCTCCTTTCTAGTTTCTTTTATTTAAAAGAAGAAAATAATCCAAACCCAACTCCATCATCTAACAACTTTGAGGGGCACATTCCTTTGTGTATTACCAGATTTATCCCATTTACCTTGAGGTTCACAAATAAACCTCTCTCTCAGCAAGATTTACTCAAGTTTTCACTTCTACTTATGCTAACACTTCTATTAAACTCACAGTAGTGCTGATCACACATACGAAATTAAGCCCATGCTTAAGTATTTGCAGCACCTGGGCCTTAGAGACAATTTCCCCCCTGCCCCCCCAAGGTATTTAGGCATCTCTGTTCTTTAATCATTTTTGGCAGCATACAAATAGATACAGAGAAAAGAAAAAGTAATTTAAGCAACAGCCTTCCAAGGAAAGTTGTTTGCAGACCATCTATGTTGGAAGATGACTTTATGTTAACAGTAAATTCGTTATCACATTTTCTGAATATTTGCATGCGCAATATCTTCACTTTTAAAAAACTATTTTTCCCCAGACACTATCAAAACTGGAATGATAGAGAGGTTTCAAAATATTACCCATCCTGATAGGAAAAAAAATCAATCTCAGAAACTTCCTGACTACTTACTAAGTACTTATTTTCCACTATTGAAAACAATGGATAATTGAAAATTATTTTTTACTATGAAATTTTTAAATCAGCCCTGATTAATAATGCTCAGCTGGTTTTATTTTCTTCATTTATTTAATTTTATATTTATATATTTCTGATTGCTACTGTATTCCTTGGTTAGTAATTTGTTTCCTTTCTTCAAGTGCTTTGTGAAGTACAAAGCAATAGTGTCAGATTCTGGTGACTAGTCACAGAAAGGATAACAACTGGGAAATTTGGAGATAGCCAGTTTTCCTTTAGGAAAAACTGAAGGTTTTGGAGATACAGTCACTTTCTCAGCTAAAAATAGCAGGATCATTCTTTCCCCCCTTTCCCACTACCCCCAGTGAAGAAAATCATCTTATTCAAGACTAAGTATTGTAGAAAAAATATACAAAGAAAATAATCTCACTTACTTTTATCACCGAGCTGATTAATTAATAAACAGTTACCTTTGCAGTCTGCATGTACCTGCCTTAGAAGAACACTGTCTTCTCCAATTACTGAACTGGGATTCACATTTTGTAGCTGACTTGGAGCACACAAACAGGATCCATTTTGGATCAAGTTAACCAGAACTTTTCAGTACCACATCTAATACAATCTAACTGCAGATGGATGATTAGGCCACAGGACTAGCCTGCAGCTATACTGAATTAGTCCTGGGAAACAGGTAAAAGTTGACATCAGGTCCCCAGCAACAAATTTTCTCTCCACTGCTGCACTTATTGAGCTGCACCACTTACTAAACTAATTATAGGCATGAAGACCTCTGCATTTCTGGGGAGGAAGCACAGTGCAAGTCCAAATGTAAGCAGTATAAAGTGCAGAATTATTGTGTTGTGCCAAGGCAAAAGCTTCATCTAAAGGCTCCAGTCCACCAAACTTTTGTGATCTCTCCATCGACACACAGAATATCACATGAAGCCAGCCCACTGAACTGAATGAGCACACACCTACAGGATTCTGTTCTTAAGGTTTATTTTAAGTTGTGAAAGAGCATGGCTAAGGAGAAGGTCTACCATGATTTTTTAAAAAGAAGTCTGTGACAAAAAACCACTTTACACTGTAAATGATCAGGGCTTTAACGGTGAGGGTCCTATTTCAAACCCCATCTTGACTCAAGGGGGGAGGAAGAAGCTAATTTTTCCATTTAAGTTTTTTGATTGTACCATGAACATGGAACAGAAGTCCCAGATGTCAAATCCTCCTGCCAGAGGATGCATAAAAACATATAAATTACCCAATCACCATCATCTAAATTTCTCATGATCCATTTGGAAATTTGTAGCAGCTCAGCTTTCCTTTCAAATATATATTCAAGTTGGCTCTTTCACTTCAAGAAGAGCACAACAGAACACCAGATCTTTTTGAAAAGTCATTTCAGCAGCCTATTTTCATTATACATAATTGCTTAAGTGTCTAGTGAGATAGGAATCTCACCTGAGCTCCACATGACATTGATTTGCTATCAGACATTACCTGGATCCCTGAGGTTTCTACCAAAAAAACACAGGATGCTGAATATGTGGGAGAAAGTGACAACATGAGGTTTAACATCCTTGTTGATATTCATGTTCCAGCACATCCCCTGACAAACAGAATATTCCAGGGGTCAAAAAAAGAGAGAATACAGATTATTTTGATCAGAACTACATGTGCCTGGCAGACTAATCCAAAATTAATTAGATCTGAGCTGCATAATATTCATTTGGATTTGTAAACATGGTGGCAGGGGTACAAGGATTATGCAGATAGAGAAGAGATAAGGTAACTAATTTGTTGATATGCTTTAATAATGCCACTAATGTACTTGTTTTAATACTTGTTAAAAATTCGGAATATTTTGCTGTAAATTAGTGTGTTTAGACAGCATTTCATTAAAAATGAACATATTTTATCAGTAGGAATGAGATACAGATAGAAATGGTTTTAACAACTATTATTTAAAAATATTTAAATGACTGTTTCCATTTTGTTTCACAGTAGTTAGTTCAGAGCAGTACAAGCTTTTCTAAAAAGCTAACTTTGTTAACTGGAAACAGATACTGAGTTATTTTGAAATAATTATTACTCACTACTTTTTTTTAAACCATGAAGCAGACTTTCATGTGCTGCAAGCTGACATTGTACTATTGATTTCAACAGTGGTATAATAGTCGTTTAATTTTTAAGCAGCTTCTCCCCCCAGTCAACTAAGCAAACTTCACATGAGAGTAAGAGAAAACCAAGTAGTGTTTAATAATTAAAGAAACCCCACCAAAACCTAACAAACCCCCCCAGCAAAACACTTTAAGTTACAAGAACAACAGGACAGCTGATAATATTGTCCAAAGAAAGACTCTGTTATTTAATTTTATGTGGCCTGGGAGGGGAAGAAAAGTCCTCCCCAGGATTCACCTGAGGGACTGAAACACATTCTGCAGGCAGTCACAGACTGTCTGACACAAAGCATTGATCAGTTTAGAGGGATGGAACAGAAGAAATGAGAAAGTCTGAAGATGGAAACTGAGGGCACTTACAAATTTGTTAACAAAAGTGCTTCTCGCAGACCAAGGTCATCCTTATTCAGTTGCTGGATTTCACATCCTCCCACCCCCCACTCCCAGCTCCCCGCTCCCCGCTTCCCACTCCCCATCAACACGATCTGAGCAGGATAACAATCTTCACTTGTGCTGTGAGAATGTCACAAACACAACATTTCTCATTTTCCTTTTACAAAGGGATTAATGCTGTGATGATTCCTGACCCCATTCCAAACTGTGTTCTGAGTAAAGGTTTATTAAAATTGAGATGTTATTCTGTTACATATGTAACAAAAATTGGTCATTTTACATATAGAATTTTCAGATGAGACTATAAGTATTTCACAGAGGACTGACTGGAAACAAGTTCAGGGAACTGCATATTTGACAATAGGTCAGACAACGGCCCCAAAAGCTGAGGGAAGCTGAGAAAGATAATAATGCTTGCTTAATGAATAAAACCTCTGGGACAGATTTAGTGCTGTATCTGTACAATCCTAGTGCCTCTGTGACCTGACTTGTGGCTGGCTTTCTTCAGTACTATTGCAATAAATGAGTGTGTCACATGAGGGGAACTGTATCAAAAGAATACAAAAGAGAGAAATTTAAGATGTGGAAGGGCTTCCTCCTTGCCCCCCCCCACAACAGAGCAAAACTTATTCTGCAAACATTTATGACACCTGACCACAGTGCCCCCACTGAATTTGCTTTTGGGAAAATGCCTTCCTCAGTGTCCTAATACACATTTCCTTCCTCACCTGTTTACAAAGGCCTCACTACCTTTGTAACCAACCCCTTGACCTCTGAAATACCTGATTCAGTCCTCCAGGCAGAAACTCTATGAGGTCTGCTTAAGGCAGAATACTCGCAGAAATAAATAGGAAAAAAAAAAAGGCTAGAACAAACATTTTCTTTCTTAACATCAGAAAAGTCAAGCAAATATGCTGCTGTGATATTTAACACTGCTGAATGCAATCCAAAGGGGATTGTGCAGTGTCTGAACAGGTAGCAAATCATAAGAATGGTAGTTGCAAAGGACAAGAAACAGAGCAGTGCTGTAGGAGGGCTTACTGTATTATACACAAGCTAAAAAAAGTCCTAGTCAAAAGTTCTTTCAGAAAGAACAACTTCAGAATATTTTTCACTAACATTTCACTCCAAAGAAACCAGCAGATATCAAGTCCTAATTTGCTTGCAGCTCCCCATCCATCTGCATATAGTGTTTTCCACCAAAGGTGCTTTACCTCAGTGTGAAACTGAAAACAGACACTGGTATCAAGCAGCTCTGACAATGACATTTTTGGTAAGCACACAAGCCTAGATTTGTGCATTTATTCCCTATAGCTATGCTAGAGCAAAATTAATCCAGCAGGTATCTCCAAATATCCACACGGGTAGGAATAAAACTTAAAAACTCAGGCAGGAACTGCAAAGCTCATCAGAAAAAAACAAAACCTTGGGGAGCAAAATATGCTCAAAGTAATTAAAAATATTTTGCTTCCTTGGCCTAGAAAAATGTCAGATAAGTGTCAAGCAAGGCCAAAGCAGTGAGCAGTATGATGGGTATTCAATGTCACGTCTTGACTTAAAAAAATAAGCTTAAAATTAGAAAATTAGCTTATAAAAATGGATAGTGTGAACTTGTTCTGGGAAATATAAAATTTCTCATTGCAAAGAGTTTTACACTGGTCTAATTTGAAAGCTATGAACTTCCTGTGACAATGGCAAGCAGTAGAGTTCTTTAAAAAGGGCAAGCCCAGAGCCAACACAAGCGTTACTGATGCAGGAAAAGTACTGCACAAGCTTTGGCTGAAATATTTGTTTTAAACACCTCCACTTCCAAAATACAGTGTGCCTCAGAAAGGACAGCACCCGCAAGTTTAGGAAGAATCTACTTTGGGATATAAACGAGCATTTGCCTGGACCACCCATGAAGTTACAACCTTCTTGTCTGCATGTGTTTCCCAAGCCAGGTTGTTTAATCCCACGTGCATTCTGTGAATTCAGCTTCTCTCACACTGAAACAGTGCAGTGAGACTGCACTGTGAAATAAATAAACAGAAATAGCCTGATCAAAGGAAATAAGATTTTTTTTCTTTTTTAACCTGAATTCATTTCAGGAGCCCTATGGAGAGCTGTGCCAGTGCTCTCTAACACAAGGGAAGAACAAGAGGCGCCAGAGCTAAACACATTTTATCCTGCAAGCATGGCATAATTCTAATTTAAGGAACACACACATTCTCACAGACCCTCTAGACTGGTTATTCCTCTGTGTCTGCTCCTCTCTGTGCACACAGCTATCTATTACAATTCAAATATTTCTGACCTAGCTTTAATCTAGACAGATGGGGAAATATGTAATCTTAGTGCAAGTTATACAGATTGTCTGACTAAAAGGAATAAAGCCCTCACTTCTCAGTTTCTTCAAAAATTTATATTTCCTGAGGATCACTGTCCTAAACATGCAACACTTACACCAATCAACATGAGCAGAGACATACTTTGGAGAGACAAATCAGTTCCTGTCAACAAAACATGATTTTCAGTAAGCATAATCAATAATATGCCAACACCAGTTGTTCCTAGATCTTATAGAAATGATGCCAAACATTATCAGTTGCCAGAGTATCACAGTGTTCATCCATTTTGATAAAACATATAAATAATCTGACTGAGAAAAGCTGGAGATTTTATTTTGGAAAGTCATGTAAACTTAATGAGGGACATATAAAATGATCTATGACAGCATTTTGCCCTAGGGCAAGATACAAAGATTAGCAAGAAAGAAAAAAACCTACATGGATTACAAAGTGATCAAGTAACAGAAACTGTGCAGCTGAAAATACGCAAGTTTAAGTTGGATACAGAATATCCAGCCCATAGGGAAGATGTATCAGTGGTTAGAGGTCAAGATTTAATGCTGGAAAACAGTTCACAGGCAATTGTTTTAACATAAAATTTGCCTTAAATGGAGAGTAACAATCCTAATGTGAATATAGAGACCTTTAGCATGATTGCTCTTTTACAAGCATGGCCTTTTGCAGTGAACATTTGGGTGCAGACCATACACTACAAGAATCTTGATACCACATAACTAGATCTACCAAAAAAGGACACAGTACTTTTGCTTTATCATTTTGCAACACAATTATAGCAGCTAAAAATACTATTGAAATATTTTGTATATTTAAATTAGGCCAGAGTTTTGTTTATCCTGTACCACAATTTCTCCTCAGTCACAGAATTTGAGATAGCAATTTTCACTTATATATTATAGCACTTATTTTTCTGTATTTATAGGGGAACTGAACAATATGAAAGTAAATTAATTAATGTTTGGGAAGCACTACGGTCCTAGATTAATAAACCCCACTGAACATACTGCAGATACAGATTATTCATCTCCTGAGATGCACAACATGAACACTGGAGAAAGAAAAGACATATAAACTGCTCCAACACCGAAGATACTCAAATACTAAAAAGCTTCTGATGGAGCACTGTCCACAATGAGGAAGGAATTAGTAGGAAAATATGCAGGAGAGCACCCTCCTTCTGTATATTCACATTATGCACAACAGAGCATATTATTAACCTTTACCTTTTCTTTGTGCAAGCAAAAGCCATGGTGGCAGCACAGCACCTGCAAGCACATATTACTGTTCCCTTAGTATGCTTTAAAGAGAGAAATAAAGACATACTGGAAAAGAATCTTGGAAACTTCTGTGGTGTCATACCTTGTAAATACACAAAGCATTTTTCCTCTTACTGAAAACAGAAAAAAACAGATCATCAAAAGAAGTTAGTTGAAGAGGGATAAATTTAAAACACAACATCAAATCTTAGTAGGTTAATGCAATTACATTTTGCTCCTGAAATACTTTACAGTGTCCTCTGTCATCCATCCATTTTTGAAAAATCAGCAAAACCCAACCAACAATAAACTGAGTAAACAAACAAACAAAACTCCCTCCAAATAAAGCAAGTGAAACATACCCAACTACATCCATGAAACAAAACTGCTCCTCAGGTAGATCCACCTGGTAATATTTGTAAGACCTTAATCACCTTAGAAACTTGCTTCACTCCCTGTGCTATATGCATAATCTCAGTTAACAACTATTCCAAGAATGAAAGATAAAAATATACTTTGGAAGTAAGTCTCAGTTTATTATCCTTCTTTTACGAAAGTTTGCATGTACATATATACGTACATATAATTAGATGGAAGGAAGAAATGCAAAAGCACCGGAACAGATGAAGTTATTTCACAGAGATGATTTTTCCTGTCCAAAGAATATTTTTTGACGTCTCAGAATTTATTTATTTTACACTATTGCACTGAGATGAGTTAAGTACCTTTTGCAGATTATGAACTTGAGACTTAACATTGCTACCAGAAAAATCCCGGAAGGAAAAAGCTAAGTACACTTCCTAGCTTCAAATCACCTTTCCCCTGGATTATTTGGGGTGCAGATTTTCAGCCATTTCCCTAAAGCTAATCTAAATACAGCAAACAAGGCTCAGTGAGGGACAGAAACACGTGAGAGATCACTTACAGTCCTTGCAGAAGCAACAGTGCCATCAGTGCAGGGAAAGCCCAGATCGTGGGAAAGATTCTACTTGTACAACATTGAACTCAACAGCTTTTGCTGAATTTACCTTTATTAAAATTTTTTTCTCAGAGAATTTGTGGTGGTGCCTCTGAAACCAGCTTGCTCAGGACCTTAGGTAACTTCTGCTAAGTCCTCCAAGGGCACAGGCTCAGACACTCAGATGACATGCAGAAAACCTGAGTTTTCTAAAGCAGGGCAGGTTTAGCTCTCCCAGCTGTCCTGCACTTAGGTGGGTATTCATAGTCACCTTATGTGTCATCATTGAAAAGGATTCTGGCTTCTCTGATTTTGACCTGGAAAAAATATGCTTGAGAAAGGATCTCACATTTCTCTGGAGACTTCTAGTTTTTGAAAGTCATCTTACTCCTCCCAGAAAAAAACCCTCAAACAAATGTTTTGCTGAAATTGCTTCAGCCACTAAGTTATTTGCTCTCAAACTAAGAAACCCTGCCACAATACGCTATAAAAGGCATAGACTGTCTTAGCTCTGAAGGACTTATGTCAAGCAGCCTGGGACTGCAGGATGGGGACACTTGAGGCCTGAGAAATGGTCTTGGGGCAGAGCACATTTCTCAGCTTGAAGGAGGCAACCATGAAAATCTATCCAGAAGTCACTGTCAGTTACACTGCAGCAGTAAATGCAGCACCTCAAGCTGTAATGGTTAATATGAAATGATTGGATGATTCTCAGCAAAGGTTAGAACACAATCTTCTAATTTCCACAGAGGCGAACAGTGTATTAGCAGATCAGGCTGTTTGCTTCCTGTAACTGAGAGATGCTACAGAGCTTGCTGCTCTTTGTCTGGTAATTAGTAAATTATAAATTCATAGATGGCATCTGATATTATTATCCAAGACAATTAATGTCTATGTGTTTGTTATTTTATAATATACTAACATAAAACTTCCAATGCCACATAAAGAAATTTATTTCACTTCCACTGGTTATTTTTTACTTCTACTGCAGATATAAAGCAGAGACTATGAGGAAAGCTCTCATTGATGAATTTCTATCCTTAAGGTTATAAATAAACTTGATTACTATTCTCTGTCCATACTGGCAAATTAAATGTAGTTCTACATCAGTGGAAACAAAGGCTTGTCTTCCAGAAGCTCATTTGTACTTTTTGTAGCTCTGCCCCCACCTTGGCCAATCCCTTGGCCTCAGTTGGTATAAATCAGTGCTGCTGCCTTTGACATCAGCTTAGCAGTAATGATTTCTGCCAGCTGAAGATCTCTGGGCCCTCAAGGTATTTTTGTAGCCTTATCTTTCCAGAAACAGAGCAGTGGTTCCTTAGGTTGTCTTTCCCCATCAAAGGCTGTAACCCCTAAATTGTATAGGGAGCCTCACCACTGCCCTCAAAACAAAGCAGATTCTCTGCTTCTCTAGCCTCTCTTCTCTCCCTGCCAAGCAATGACATTATGAGCTACATCATTTCCATGAGGAAGGTTCAGCACCACGTGGGAGGAGTCCCTGAAGCTTTGAGCTGGAGAGAAGGTGTTTTGCACATTGAAGCAAAGCACTGCAGCTGGATCTGCCCTGGGTCGGCCTCACCTTGAGTCCTCTGCACAGTTTTGGGCATCACAATATAAAAAAAGACATTAAGCTGTTGGAGAGTGTCCAAAGGAGGGCCATGAGGATGGTGAAGGGTCTGGAGGGGAAGCCTTATGAGGATCAATTGAGGGCACTTGGTGTGTTCAGCTGGAGGAGACTGAGGGGAGACCTCATTGCAGTTACAACTTCCTGGGGAGGGGAAGAGGAAGGGCAGGCACTGAGCTCTGCTGTGAGGACCAGGGACAGGACCCCAGGGAATGGTCTAAAGTTGTGTCAGATGAGCTTTAGTTTGGATATTGGGAAAAGATTCTTCCCTCAGAGGGTGGTGAACAGGCTCGGAACAGGCTCTTGAACAGGTTTCTGAACAGGGCACTGAACAGGCTCCCCAGGGCAGTGGACGCAACTCCAAGGCTGTCTGAGTTGAAGAACATTTGGACAACACTCTCAGGCGCATGGTGTGGCTCTTGGAGTGTCCTGTGCAGGGCCAGGAGTTGGACTCAATGATCCTGATGGGTCCTTTCCAAATCAGCATATTCTGTGACTCTGGTCTCTCCAGGAACTTCTCTCAGTAAGGATGTTCCCGTGTGCTGGTGGATAGAGGAGCTGCAAGTCAAGCTGGGAGGCAGCAGGGATCTGATTCCATAAGGAGCAATTGCTGTTTCTTCTACGTGCATTTTCAAATGACACAGCAATTGATCACAGAAAGAACAGCACATAAAATTGGCTTTTAAATGACCCGAGTACAACAGCTTCAGGCTCAGTTCCTTTTATAACTCTACCCATGATTAACTACTGTTCATGAATCAAAGGATAGTTAACAGGATATAAATTAATATTTTCTAATTAATATTTTGTTTATATATTTTTATATTAAAAACAACTATTCTAAAATAATTTTCATCACATTGTTTCATATAAAATAAGGGAACAGAAGAATCAAAAAAACAAAACAAAAGGCAGAGAATATAAGTATCTGTCTTCATTTTATACAGGTTGCAGTTTGACCATCACAGAAGCCCAGATTTCATAACTGCTGTTTTGCTACATGATACCTGAGTCACCAGAGTGAAATCAAAACCAATCTCTCTCCATGTCCAGCCATTCATCAAAATGTTTTTATTCTATCTAATACCAACTGAAACAGTCCAGTATTGTCTAGCAGAATATATTTCTGGGAAAATGCTAATCTGGTTAAAATCACAGCTTCCTGTTAATTTCAAAGAAGAGATTTTTTTGTTTATAGTAATTTGGTTTTTTTCAACTCTGTGTTTGATGTATGTTTCATAATTAAAAATGAGGAGACAAAATGTTTGCTTTGAGTACAGTAATTCAAGTTACTCAAGATTTTTTCAAACATATTATTTTATAAAAATAAGAGGTCTATAAAATGCCATGCAGAAATGGTTCATTTCCTGTGAAGTGAAAATTTCTAATTTTGATCTGTCTTCAATAACCAATGGAGGTCTCTAGAAGCAAGATGAAAGAGAAATAAGGTTGTATTAAAAAAAAAAATTAAATCTTCTGTGTTTAAAAAAACACTGATGCTCTAAACACACTCGAAGTGTCTGGTCCTCACCTGCAGGAAAATTAACTATTTGTATGCTGGACTGTTTGCTTCATCTTTGTACTTGAGACAAGTACATTCCAAAATCCAGAATATCATGTCTTTTTCAATGGTTTCATTGTACCAATTGCTATTCTTCCTTTTGGCCCCCCAGTGTGATCTCCAAAGTGCTTAAAGTACTCAGTTTTTCTTCAAGGTTCTTTTAACTGTAAGACAATAATAACAAACAAACAGTTTCAAAAAATGGCAGAACAATCTCCCTTCCTACAGGAAACAAAAGAACTTCATTCTGATTGACCAGTTAATAGTCAAGGTCAGGCTGAGGATTGTAAGTCAAATCCAAGATGTTCAAGTCTTACCTACTTAGAGGACATTGGGAAAACAATCCTGACTTCACTAATTGGATCCAGCATTCAGTGATGGATGGCTCACTACCAGGTTACGGAACTTTCACAGTCAGTAGATGACTTCTACACATGTCTCAGCAGAGCAAGCAAGGGCATTTAGTTTACAAAGTGCAGCTATTTTTTCTGTGTAGCTGAAAAAAATCCATTCACATCCATTATGGCTTTGCCTTTAAATATTATCATTAGGAGCACAGAACTGGAAGTGGCCCCCTGGGTCACTGCAACTAGATCCTGATTATGCAGAGCTGAGTTACTGAATCCTTTTCACAAACTACCACAATATTAAAGACAATAATGATTTTTGCTCTCACTAACACTATGCAGAATTTTAACTTAGCCCTCAGTCTCCCATGAATAGAATGAAGACAGATGATTTAAGTTGCTTCTTCTTTTCCTGGTACTTTGACTCATGACCTCCTAATCTGTTAGCAACTTAAAACATATATTCTTCTCTGAGTTGTACATATTCGTGCTGTACACATTAATCATGTATATTATTATTGTACACACTAATAATATACATAATTATTCATGCATTGTGTATTAATCAATTGTAATTATTTCTAAAATCCTAAATTCACTAATGCTTAGTAACAAATTCCATTAACTAAACTAAAATAGGTTTTCTCTCCATTTATTATCATGGAAAGGGAATGAAAAAATACAGATCCACATTGTTGACAGGGGTTTCTGTCAAATACTCTTTTATGGGCAATAGTCAATTGTAATGTTCAAAATGAATTTAACCTGTTTTCAGTCCACCTGCAACCCTTCTACCTGGCAGTGGTTTTACAAAAAAAGATTATTACACGTGAATTAATTGTAGATTTGATTTAGCTCCACAGTGGGAACTCAGGCAGGTGGATTACACTTACAAACCCTGTAATCCTTCACCCTGAAATCACTTCAGGGCTGGAAGGCTTATTCCAGCAGGCAGCTGATCCCTCCTCTGCCTCCTCCTGCAACAAGGATTCATCAAGCAGCTTCACAAGCACAGCTATAAAAGTTCATGCTCAGGCAACATAAGACTCCAAAAATCTTCCATTTTCTCAAGGTGTGTGGAAATGCTCCTGCCAGAGAGTGTTCAGTCAGCTTCCTAAAACACACCTAAATGCAGTGGATGAAAACTTGGAAAGCATGTCCACAAAGCAAATTTTTTAAAAAAGCCTGCTAGTTGTCACATGATGGACACCTAAAACAGATCTTCTCAGCCTAGGCATTAAAAAACCTGACCTGTTCAAAATGAACAACCACTTTGGGAAGTACAGCAGCAAACAAATGCCAGTTTATTTTCATTCTTATTTATTGGAGAATGGGGGGAAAATAAAAAACAAAAAACCCCAACCAACAAACCAACCAAAAAACCCCACAAAACTCATCAGGGATGACATCTTTTCTAGAAGAATAAAAGAGCAAAACTACGTCCTGCATGGCTTACTATCTTAAAAGTCAGGAAAAAAAAAGAGAGAAAGTAAGGTCACCATATTTTAGTGGGTTTGGATATGACACTTTGCTCTGAATTGAAGAAGGATATCAAGAATTTTAAAGTCAGCTCCTAGGTATCATAATAATAATTAGAATAATAATAATAACAATAATAATAATAATAACAACAATAATCATCATCAGAATAATGTGTCTGTTTACTAGGGCCAGAAGCTCCAAGAAGACCTTCCATGTAATTTTTGTGCAGTTTAGTTTCTAATCCCAGACAGTCTAACATAGGAACTTGAGAATGAAGTACGAGGCAACATTTATGGTATGAGACCACACACTCTTCAGGCAGATGCACCACATTCAGCAGGGGCAGAGCAGAGAACCCAGGACATGGATGGAGGATGTCTGTTAACATAAAACAGAAGAGCTGAGCAAGTAATTCACATGATTTTAAGTGTTCAAATAATTACATCCTTTTTTATATGTAACTTCCTCTGTGTGGCAGTTTGAGCCACATTAGAAATCCAAAATCCAATTTCCAGGCTTCCCCCCACCCCTTCCCACACTTTATTCCAACACCGGAGAGGAACTTTCAGGCCAGAGGCTTCTATAGGGGGAAGGGGAAATATATACATTTATTTACACAAATAAATACTATACAAACTAAAGGCAACTATATATATATATATATATATATGTATATATTACATTTCTATCAGTCCTTTTAAGCCCCTCCCTTTAACTTTAGTCCAGGAAGAGCCTTTCAAGGCTGCTGGGTAACGCAGTCTCTCTCTCGTGGGAGTGTTCTGGGCCCCTGAACACTCCCTAACCAACCTTCAGCTGTTTGCTGCAGTCTTTCTGCTCACGAAGTCCAAGAAAGTAGCTCTGAGTCCTTTCTCCTCGGTCTGCTGTGTGATATCTCTCTCTGTCTCATACCTTGGTTCGCTGTTGCTGTAGTGTAGCTTATCACAGTAGGCATTTGGAATCTTCATTCTTCCAAGTCAGTTTTTGGCTGCCCCCGGTTAAGCCTTGGCAGGGCAACTCCCGAGCCCTTGGCCCGGCAATTCCCGAGCCCTTGGCCCATCTCCAATTTTGCCTGGGATTCTTCTCCCGAGCGCCGAGTTGTTTTATTATCAGCCCGTCCACTTGGCTCTGCTTCAAATGCTGAGCCTCTCTTCCACTTTACAGCGGAGGGAAAGAAAAAGGCCCCCCTCCACAGCTTAACTGCAGAAAGGGGGGGGGGGAAGAGGTCTTGACTGCAAGGCTTGCCTCGCTCCTCTTACCTCAGGTGCTGTGAGTTGCATCCCTCACAAACACTCACTCCAAATGCTGCCTCTGACTCTGGCCTAAGCAGAGTTGGGGGCCGCAGGGCTCCCCCTCCCCCCTGGAAGGGGAAAGAAGGAGCCCAACCACCCCCTGGCCTTCTACACCCACACACAGCAGACACCAACAGAACAACTGCCAACAGGTTACAGGGCTGTGTATATATAATTTTTAGCAGAAGCGAACAAGACGAGTGGTGATTGGCTCTCCAGGGAACACTGCCCTGGCATCCAAACACCTCTGAGCCCCCGACTCCCAGGGGGGGCAATCTCAAACCACGACACGCTGCCATGACCTTGAAAATCTTTTCTTCACTTCATAACTAAAATGTTCCAGCAACTATTCCCCTTCAGCTCCTCCAAACCTCCAGGGATTTCTTCTCCCACATTTGACAAGAATGCTCTCTATAAATGCAGTACCTCTAATTGCAACTGGAGTTGCAAATACAGATTTTATAGAAGGAATGATTCCCTAATTTCTCAAGTTAGGCCTGGGTCACAGCTGACCCAGTAGCACCTTCTAGAAGACAGACCTTTGCTAAGCAGTTCAGCAGTTTAACACCTGAAGCACCATGTCTGTGGATAGACAAGACTTTTTCAGAAGTGATGATTTATATAAGTAATATACACAGCAACCACTGTGGTTAGCTTCATAAATTAGTCAATAAAAACAGCAATTTAAGGAAAAAGTACACATTCCTGGTAGATAGATTATGAGATTAGAATCTTGTTTTTGTTCCATACAAATCCAGAATGTACCAAAATTTTCTTGAGGTAGAATTTTGTCAAAATAACTTTTATAAAATTAAAAATATTGTGCTTTTTATCAGTTCCTTGCTGCCTATTTATTGTGTGTAAATCTTTCCTGTAAAAATCAGAGAGAATACTTCACTTCAAAAATTACAAAGCTGACAACGGCTTTGATCAAACAACCTGAGAAATATTTTGAATATGATTAAATAAAATACTATGAGAAAAGTTTATCTATTTGATAGTGTTCCAAATCTGCCTAAAATTTCTCAACATCAGTAATTTCAAAATGTCTGAAGATTCTTCTGTTGGAGAAATCTTCTCATGTCAATGGCTCCTGAATTCTGTCCCAGTGATTTCAGCCCTCAAACCGAGATATTTAGCTTGCCTTGTTTCCAATTTAAAACTACGTTAATGTACCATATATATAAAGCTTTATGAATCAATCTATAGTGTTGCTTTGAATAAGAAAGGATATGTTTTTTCTGTTTTAATATGCAGTTACACCATTGTTTGGTAAACAAGGTGAAAACAATAATCCAAAAACTGATTAAACATCAACTCCTCACCATGGATATGCTCAGGAAAGGAGTGTATGTACCCTATATACACACAGAAGGTGGAGCAGAAACTCTAAATTACATCTAAATTCTATTTCCCTTTTAATTTTAACTCTTAATATTTACATATTGTATTGAAATAATTTCACTGGTAAAGAAAAAATTGGCCCAAGATTCATGAAATAATATTTAATGGAGTTTCTCCAGAATCCTCCTGTCACAGCTTTAACTGAGGGTGGTTTTACTGTCTGGGTTTTCAATTAAATCCCTCTGCAGAAAGCTGGATGCTGAGATTCTGCCCTAACCCTCATGGTTCCCCAGGACTTGGTTTGATAAAGGCATCAGAGGCATCAGCATCCAATGATCAGTGTGTTTCCCATCTCTTCTGTTAAGTGTTGCCTTCTTGAAAATATTCACATTTTTTCCTTACAATTCTTACTGTTTTATGTGGTTAAATATGTCTCTTTTTAGAAACGCAACTAAGCTTCGGGGAAAGTAGAATGGACCAGCCCAATTCAGTGTTAATACAGAAAAGGTTTTTTACTTCCTGCACCTGAAGTCAGGGAAAGATAAAAAGATTTATTTGCTTAGTATTCAAATGGTAAAAGAACTTGTCTTATCTTGTTCTTGCTTAGCTTAAAGCTGGGTTTCTAGCATTGCTAAAGAACAGGAAAGAGAAAAATGAAACTGGGATTACAGCCAGCTCATGGGACTAGGGCAATGCTCTGTTAGGGTGAAAAAAGTACATTTCCATTCTCGCTTTTGTCCTGGTGAATCAAAGGCCCTCTGATTGCTGGTGTCACATAATACTGATCAGAAAGGAATTAAGTGGCCAGTGATAATGTTCATTCTATCAAAGAGCTGGCAAATTGCATGATTTAAAAGCCCAGAGGTCAGTGTAAATCTCCATATCAGAGGCAGCAGAATGGAGGGGGGAGGAAACAGGGCTGGGGGGAATCTATTACAATCAGCTCAATCCCTCACATCCAGATTTCTGTGGAAAAAGACATTAATGATCCCCTCTCACTTTTCAATCATGCTGTGTTCACAATCTACTTTTTCTTACAAAGACTTCACTTTTTTATCCCAATTCAGTATTTTGTTTTTAATCTTATAATGATACAGAGCCCAGCCTGAAGATGAACTGAATCCACTATAATAGCTTTCTCAGCTGCTGCTCTCTCTCACTAAAAGATGATTCACAAAACCCTCCTAAAGAAAGATGTTTGTCATCCCAAGAGTTCACCAGCAATTCACTCTGCTTCAGATCCAAGCCTTCCTGGGTAGGGTAGAGAAAGGATGGGTGAGGGCTAATCTAGGAGACTGCTAGTCCTGTGTTGCTCTTTTGGAGCTACGAAGAGAGTCAGAAGAGTTGCAGTGCAGATCACTTATGACAAGCAAAGGTCACACATACATATCTGACCTCCTCCATCCTTTTTTCCACATGCAAACATATAGTAAAAATTATTTTGTTTCACCTGGAATTTTGTCTTTTCAACCAAAGGGTTTTACACGCTGCCTAGAATTTCCTAGTATTTCACGTGCTCATAATGACAGGGAAGAACCAGCAAGGTGTAACTCAGGTTCATGAATTTTCTCCAGTGGAACTAAATGCTAATATCAGATGAAAAATAAGCACTTCCCTGCTAAATCCCTTCTCAGTTACTGACTGTGTTTAATGGTCTTTAAAGAAACAGCAAAACAATTCCTCTTCCTGCAGAGCATAGAGGGAACCCCTTAAAAGTCAAAGTTTTGGATATTAGTTTGTGTTTTTGGTAGTTACCCAAAACAGGGCTGTTTGTCTCAATGAACTTCCTTTTTCCAAAGGAAGATTAATTTTCTTATTCTTCTTTAAACTGAATTCAATGGATCCCTTATGCTCAAATTTGCACAGCAGTGCGCTGTTGATGGTAAAAAGGGTTGAGCTTTCAATATGGACAGCTAAAATTACATCCTGTCTGCCCAAGTTGCCATGGGGAAGATGATGGGAAATTTTCTGTCAAAAAGAAAAAGAAAAATTAAGGAAAAAAGAAAGAAAAAAAAGAAAAGCAAGTGTTAATTAAAACTTGCTGAACTTGGCAAATGTGTATATCAATGCCCCTTTCACATGGAGTCACTAATTCTGTCCTAGAATAATTATTGCTCCTGGTTTCCTGTTTGGTCAGTGAAGGCAGAAAGGGCACTGCAAACACTTCCAGTTCCTCCCACAAAGTCCAAGTGTCTTTAGAGTCTTCCTCTCAGTATCTATTTTACAAGTGTTGCTGACAAATACATGCAGCCAAGCTGGATCATATTCCTGCATATGGAGCTTTGTTAAATGCAGATGGTGTAGTTTAAGTTGTTCATAATTAAAACTCATGTCACTGTAACTTGCATGCCTTTCATAATGGGATATAAAGCTCTCCATCTGCTTTGAAACACAGCAATGTAAATAATTCACTGGAGCTTCTATTTTATTTGTTCTACTTTTAGTAATAGTAAGAAATTAGCCTGGCTGCTCTGAAAGGGTGTCTTCATCCCCTCCCTTCCCTGCTCTTCCCCGATGACATGGTCATCATCACTGAGCTACAGCTTTGCACTTTTCCCTTGCCTAGTCCTAGCTACAGCCTCTGATTCACTTCAGCTGCTCAGTGAGGACAGAGCTAATCCTCAGGAGGGAAATCTCATTTATAACAGGGACCACACAGTAATTGCAGCCCACTGGGAACAGCGCTGAACTAATGTACGTTATTGGCTTTTTTCAAAACTGCAGCAAGCACTAAAAGAAAAAGGTTCCCCTCCTTAAATTAGAAAAGCATCTGATATCCTCTTTGGAGATGACATCATTCCCTCTATGAGGGTGACTGATTGACTGAATTGTGCTCCTGCATTGTGTTTATACTCACATTGTTCCATTAACTTCAGTGAAGGCAATTATTATATTAATTTAATTGCACATAACATCCTGTTGTAGAACCAGCCACTTGTGAAATGACTAAAATGCTCAGATTTCTTTTACACTGTTCAGGAGTTTCATTTCATTACCCTGTGACTTCCCAAGCTTCTGCCAAACAGCTGACATTTCTGCTATGGCCACAAGGGGAAAACTGAGAGTTCAGACACTTGCTGTTTTAATTCCTGTGACTACTGCAATGAGGAGTGGTGTGGGGACAAGAGTGGAGCACCTTACCCATCAATATAAACCGTGTCTTTACATTTCCAGGATCTGCTGTTTGTGAAGACAGTTTCTTTCTAGCCTTCAGAGCTTCAACCAGTCAATCAAGAAGGACAAGGAAAGCTCTGCACAACTCCCAACTCAAACCTTGCCCCAATTTTTTTTTTAAAAACAAAAATGGCCTTTCCAGTACTGACAGGTCCTAGGAGAAACCCATATTGTGGTTTTTTCTTTTTTGTTCATAAAAATATCACTGTAGATCAGTTTATACATTTTGCATGACCTTGAAATTAGCCTCTACCTCAGAGAAACAGTCACCTTGACAATGTTCTTCACAAACCCCTAATATGCCTCCAGAGCCAAGACACTATTTTAAACACTGCATGTCAAAAACAGTCTGTATCTTTGCTTACACAAGGCAAAGATGTTTAAATGGTTTCTTCCTCTCCCAGTATCAGTAGCTGAATGATCAATAGTCCAAATATTCTCACCAGAGACCCAGATCTCACAGAAGAATATGATACAGGACCAAGGCTAAAAAATATCTGTAATTAAGGTGGGCTCTGTGGATGCCTAAGCATCATATATCATATATATTCTATCTGAAGAATGTTTTAATTTTAAACATCTATAACTATATAAATTCTTTTCAAACTATCACATCACCACAGAGTTGTATTAGGTGTAAAAATGTATTAGATAATTCTACAATTTTGCTTTTCTGGGTGTTCTTCAAGTCATATTCTTCATGTTCACCAGCTGTCATTTCTTTCCTCCACTTTAAAGTCTGTTTATAAGAATATAGTTCTGCATCTGAAAGAAAAATGAAGTGCACAGTCCTGTACAGAACTTCTGCATGGAGTAAAAAAGGTAAAGAGGAAGTACCTAAGACAGAGTGGGAACACTTAAGAGAAAAAGATCTCCAAAATCTAGTTATTGTAATATTAATTCCATACTGTATGAATATGCAAATTTACAATAGATGTCCTTAAAGAAGACACTGTTACTGGAAAGGCTGATATTTCTGTATAGCTGCAGATAAAACCAGAAAATAGGCTATTGCATAATTTTTCAGAACTGGGGATCTGAAAATTTAATATAATGCTAAACTGATTTTCCCTGGTTTTTTAGTAATTTTACTAGATTTTGGTTTCACAAGATGAGAAAAGCCTTTTTCCACCATCACAAGTGAAGACTTGTCCCTAAGGTAACATTCTCACCTTATATGAAAATATATTCTGCAACTTTTTCCTCAAAATTTGCTCCTTTTTATGTGATGTAAAGCAAGAACATTCATGATGTAAATAGATATTTTGAGAATTAAGATCTGCTTCTTAGACTGTTTTTGGACTTGTCTTTACAGATAAATATTGCTTGGTCATTAAAAAAAGAAATCATGTTCTCTAAGCTAATTTCATCTCAGAAGAATATAATTATTCAACTGCCAAAGTAACTTAAAACTTAAATTATCATCTTTCAAAATGCCTAAAATTATTTGAAGTAAAGCACATGCACATGTAGCATTAGGTCATCTTAAGCACTGGTCCATTTACACTTTAAGGCTACTTCCATTAGTTTTGATTGATGTAGTGTTTCCTTGTGCTTCTGGACTGTAACTATTTTTAAAACCAAACTGCATTAATCTACTATATGAATTTTAATATCCAGTCATGTTAACAAGTGGTTGGATTATTCTAGCACTGAGATAATTGGTGTTGGTCTAGTTGTGAGACATTGAGTAGGCAGTAGGGAGATACCATTAAAGAACCTAAGGATTTAAAAAAAACCCAGCTAATTCCTCAAAACCTAAAAAAGAACCTAGAAAGCAATAAAAAAGTTTTGTAGAAAGCTTGTCAGATGCCTCTCTCTATTTGCAGCAAGTCCTCTCTAAAGAAGAGCTTCTGCGTAATGAAAAGAATTAGTTACATCTGTTAGGAAGCTGGTTAGATACTTTTTCCACATTGAAAATAAGTAAGCAAAAAGCAACAGAGAGCAAATGGTAGTCATGACATCATTTGCTTTCAAAGGTCTTCTTTTTAAATAAACATGGTGAAGATAAGCAAGTTCCTATCCTTTGTTGGCAATATTTAGTTCAGGGCAGAATAAACTTACAGGGCACAAAAAAATTACAACCCAGATATAAAGGTTTAAAATCAGCAACAGGGAACTCGAAGAATCTAAAACTTCTTCCAGGGTAACAGTGAGTCAGATAGTGTCAGATGTGGGGTTTGTATCCTAAAGCAGCACTACAGAAAACTGTAAAATTCAGAGCCTGATCTGGAGTGACCCTTCTAGGGGGACAATTTTCAGTGGCAGCTTAATCAAAAAAAATTCTGCCCTTGTTTGCCCGAAAGCTGAACTTTTTTCCCCTCTCACACCCCAACACAGGCTGCAAATGGTGGCCATCTGAATATGTGTTTGCTAACTCTTCCATTTCTGATTTTTTTCAACACAACTATGCTTTTGTGAATACAGTGACAAGAGATGAGAAATGAACCAAAACACAGCATAGATTAAAAAAAATACCCAAAAAACAAGGCGAGATTTCACCTTGGGGTTTAGACTTCCTGAGGAACAGACAGCAGGCACATCCCTGGGGACAGGCTGAGGCCAGGCTGGGCTGTGGGGAGCTGGAGACCAGCCCTGAGGCATCACTGAGGCAGGGTCTAACAGCCCCCAGGGGCTGACGTGAGGTCCTGGACACTGGACAGGTGGAGGAACCCTGGGAAAGGGGGTCAAGACCCACTAGTGCCCTAGTGGCTTTGCTTTTGGTGTAATGATTTAAGACAGGCAATAACTCAGCTGGCAGGAGGCAATTTTAAACCATGGGTTGTCCTGACAGGATAACCTGAGCTGAAGCAAAGTGGCGGTCTGAAAAATAAAAACTAGACACGATTCCAGTATGGGGGAACTGGAATAATTTATTGAACACGAGAAGACGATTTTAAAGGTATCTGAGGTTGGACATGTTAATGAAGGGGACGAGTTATGTTAATTATGGAATTACACAAGTTTTTACTGCAATTTCTAAATAGTTAATTTTTCTTCTAGTAGGATTACATGGGGGATAGAGGGATGACAGGGGTTTAGACATGGTTTGATACAATCATCTCAAAAGTCTTTTCTGATTTCTGCTGGAGCCAGGCTTGATCCATGAGGTAGAACAGGTCTTGTGAGAAGGGTCCAGGTCCTTCAGATCACCAGGTTTTTGTCAGCCCTTGTTTTCCTTTGCTGAAAGCTGGGTTTGGGCTCCCACAGGGCAATATTTTTAAAGAGAAAAAAACTCAGGCTGCACTGGAGCACTGAGAAGCCCTTCTGCAGCTCTCAAGGATCCTTTTGGCTTTAACTGGGGCATGGGCAGGACAGAAAAATACATGAAAACCCCTCCTCTCAGACCTTATAGTCACAAACTCCTGCCCTGTCACATCTTTACAGACACCCAAGCTTTAAAAGGGTACAGCATGGGGTCTATTTTAGTTTACATGTCATATGAGAACTGCTTTGGAATATATGATTTCTGTACCATCACATATGGGCAAATATATCAACATAATGTTTGCATTTGTGGGGTTTTTTTTGTAGTCTATCAAACCACTTTTAGATAATGTTAAAAATTATGGCCTGCCTCTATTTTTAAAGCAATACATGCCTTTAAAAGAATATGGTCTGGATGTATAATACCTATTCTGAGCCTCAGGGAAATCTTTTACAACTTGATTTCATGTTGAATAATGCTGCTGTAAGAATTCATTTCTGAAGGGCCTGGGCTGGCTCTTTGAGAGAAATGGCTCATGGCATTGGAGATTCCCTGGGTTTCTGAAGTGAAAACATGCTCCAAAAGAGTTTTTAGGGTTTTTAGGTTTGACCAAGAAAAAGACAAGCCCCAGGGAAGACGGTTCTTTAGAAATCATTGAAATCATCTGGTCAAGACAAGTTGACCCTGTTGTGCCTCTTTTCTAATTTGTCTGTTTGTATGATGCAGTTTTACCACTGATTTACTGGTCTCTTTTACCAATCTGCTGGCCCCACCTAGGGAGACACCTATTTCTAAACATAAACTATCTCTATAAGCTGAATTATCTAGATAACATGCTTTGGTCAAATAATATGTGCTAAATGTGCATCCTGATATTTTCATCTTTCTTACTGCACTTCTGCTCTACTCCTCAACTTCTCTTTACAGTTTGATCACACCATTTAGAGACACAGCACAGCTACTGTCATGTGAAACTAAATATACTTGCATTGCCTGAAAACTGGTTTTCAATACCAAAAATTCTATTTCTGTTTTACAAAACCAGACAGAGAGTGAGGCAAATCAAACCTCTGTGATAAAATTACCATAATAAATCACTGAGAAATGCAATTCAGTACCATTAGTGATTAAGAAAACAGTTACAGTGGCCAAACTGGAATACCTACCCTCCAAAGAATTCCTAATTCACAGGACAAAATGATGCTGCATAGTCTTCCCAGAATACAATAACACAATAATCCAAGCCTCCCTGAGGCATCTCCTCTGCAAATTGATGAAACTGAATTCTGCAAGACATCTAATACTGTCCTAGTTAGAACATCTGGGACCAGTTCATCACTGTGTGGGTGTAACCCAAAACTGTGTATTCTATAGCCTTCCATGCCATTTCCCAGAAACTGTTATCTATGAACCATTTACACCCTCTGCCCAGAGCAGCCCTGACTCCTCAGGCTATAAACTAGGTGTTAAGAGGCCTGCGAGATAGGAGGATGCTCTTGTCCTCATACCCTTTGTAGAGCTCCCCGCCCTGAGGAAAGTACTGAGCATTGCTGCTTGAACTGGACAATATATAATCTTGGAGTCTTGGAACTTTTTTAACCACTCGTGGGATCCAGAGGAAGACTGCAGATCACTGCTCTCAACCAAACTGCAGACCACCACTCCTGACCAGACTGCAGACCACCACTCTCGACTGGACTGCAACCACCACTTTTCAACCAGACTGCAACCACCACTCTTGACCAGACTGCACCAGCACTCTCACCAACAGGTTTTCGCCTCTCCTTTTACTTTGGACTCAGGGGGCCCAAAGAACACCACTCTGTTCATGCCCCAGGGTGCTGGGTTATGCATTTGGGTTTTGTGGGTTAAAACCAATTGTTTGTCTGTATAATCGTACTTATTGTATTATTTTATTAAATTGTTATTCTGATTTATAATCTCTCTTTTGAGTTGAGTTCATTTCCCCTGCTGGTTTACCTTTAAACCAGCACAAATACACACTTGAGTTAATACTTTCCACAAAGCTGGTCACTATCAGTACCAATGAACTTCACCAACTTGCAGATTTGAGAGTAAAAGAGAAGAGAAATATAATCTAACTACACAGTTTTATTTAAAGTATTATTTGAACTCAGTCATCAATGTTAAATCTGTCCCTGCAAAACATCCCTTGTGCTTTAACTCCTACTGAAGCCTCCTGAGATGGTAAAAGCAAGGCTAGCGTAAAAGTGGAGATGTTATTAGTTATACTAAAGAAGCAAAAAGATCATCTCATTCTTCTTACAGTGATTAGTAAGAGACTTCCAACCTTTCTGCAAAATCCATCACTGGCTAGACTTTTTTTTTCCTGTTTGAAACAAGACCCCACATCACAGACTTTCCTTTGTTTTTACTTTTATTAAATTGAATTACTTGATCAAATGTTAACTGCATTGACTAATCCTCCTATCCTCTACTTATTGTTTATGGGATCAAGTATGAAGTAACATCACCTCCAGTTGATTCAGGGATTATTTGGTGAAATTGTTGGTCATCTGTCATGTCTAGGAATAACTAAATTTTATCAATTCAAGAATATTTCTGCTACGCTTCTGAAACACAAACTCACACCTCCTCTGGTGACAATCTCTGCTAGTGCTCCTTTCTTGATAACATGATTACAGTGACTCTACTTAAGATTTTAGCCAAAACTAAACATGCTTTCTCAAAAGACCTGACTTTTATTACAATAAAATATCTTTCGTATCCTCAAGAAAGCAACTTCAATCTGAAGTTTTCCATTTGACTCTCAGTTCTCATTTCTTTTCAGATTTCCCAATCAGTAAGTGTAGAATGTTGCTCCCTGCCTGGCTCTTGTGATATTAAACCTGCTTTTTAATTTTCATATTATGGGTTAAATTATGAAGGTATGATTTAATCACATTCTAGATAGGGAAAATACAAACTGCTATCCAAGACAATGACACTAAATTAAAAAAAACTGCGAGTGCGCTGGAATAAAGATCCTACCTGCATCCCACGTGTAATGCCATGGTCATCCCCCCTTTTCGGACTGCGGCAACTTGCGATTCATTCCAAGAGATTCTCAAAACAGAATTAAGTCCAGATTGGCATAAACACTGTAGAAACCTGCAGCATAAACTATTTCTCTCTAAAAGGTTTTGCCTTGGATATTGGTCATCTAACATCTTTAATCCCTTGTTCTTTTCTTTTATGGGTTTTCTCGACCTGCATTGTTATCTCACACAACAACTGTAAGTTTTTCTGCATTTTTCCTGGTTTTCTGCCTGCCTTGCCTTGTTTATCTGGAAGTTGGGTATGTGAAGTCTGATGCAAAACTTGTTTATCCCTTTCAGAGGAGGGTGATTTTTTTTTTAAAGTACTTGGAATGCATTGGTTCTGACTGTTATTTTGGCAGGACTGGGGCAAAAAATGAGCAGCACAGTAGACATTTTTCAGACAAGTTTAAAAACGCAAAACCAACAGCCCAAGTCAATCATATATTCAAATGAAAGATTCAGCACACAAATGTTACAACTTTCAGCATTCCAAAAGGCTGAATGCATGCTTGGAACATTCATTAACCCATTGATTTTTAGAACATTGAAACAGGACTTGACTTTCTTTATGACTCAGCTTTTCAACCTTCTAGAGATAGCAAGAACAAGAAGAGCTGAAAACTTCTCTAACATCAGGATTTTAACATATGAAAGGAGTTGAAATCACAAAGTGTCAACTCCCTCTATTACTTCATACTTCACTGTTCCTGATTTCACCTCTTTGTGATTCCGTTTAGCATATACAAGGGATGATGTTCTGATAAAAGTACCTAGCTGATGAGTTGCTCAGGAAGATGTATTCTAACAGAGTAGGCACCAGTCATTATGACAGGGAGAAAAATTAAGTCCTGATGTCCTGCAAAGAATCTATAGAGAGGTGGAAAAGAAATGCATTCTGCAGTGCTGAGCTGTAAGCAGTTACTGTGCACATGGGAGAAAACTTCCATCGAGTGCATCCACAAGCTTCTGGAAAATATTCCCTGAGATCGACACAACCCTGGCTCTGGATGTGCACCTGCAGAAACAGGATATTGTGGTTAAACGTAGGACAAGAAAAATGTATGAGGCATGGAAAGCTTAAACCAATCGTTCCTGATACGTGGGGAGGGAAGGGAGATGGGTGACCGTAAGGAGGTTGTTTGTAGCACTGGATCATTTAGTTGTGCTCAGCTGACAGGTCAGGCAGGAAACCTGTTGACCTACAGCAACAGTTCCACATAAGCCGTAACATAATTAACATAAGACAATGCTGTATTTTTACTCTTTCACCACTCCCTACCCTCATGCTAACATGGTCAGTTTGGCAAGCACACAGTCAAACTAGTCATGGAACTGAAGATTCAGGTTAAATTCTACTTTACCTGAGAGGATGGATAAAGAATCAAGAAAGGACAGTAAGATGGCAAAAGGAAAAATGTGACTCTCTCTTTTGACAATTTAACCACAATTTTGGTTTAGACCAGCTTATAGTGTCTAAGGAATTAATCCTTGAACACTGAAGAGAATGATGCCCAGTAATCCTAATTACTGATAATAAAGAAAGAAAATTTTTTCTGCCCCTGGAGAAGTAAAGGAGTATGGGGGATTGTGGTTGTTCAGTTGGTCAAGGCCCACCAGCGCAGGCATGAAATGAGAAGGCCGAGGACTATATTTGTTTTATTTGCTTTTACTGGAGTATCAGCTGGTCTGTATTTCCCTACCTTTCCTATAAGCTGTGATGCAACTAAAGTGAAATGCTACCTCTTATGTTCTAGAAGAAAATTAATTAGTAATAATATTAGGAAAATCCAGTTTGGCTGTTACATATTTCTCCTTGTGAGCTTCCAGGTATATAAAATCATAACTTTCTTAATTTTTCTGGGGTTGAAATAAAGCTGCTCAGCTTATGATTACTAGATGTCTTCACCTTCCCTTTTTTCATAGGTGGTCCCAATGCTTGTCCGTTTTTCAGACCTTCCTTTACCTTTCTCAAAAATTCCTACTGATCTTTCTGTGATTGCTTTCAGCCAAAGGATTATTTTAGTCAGGCCTGGGCAAAACTTGAAAGCATCCAGACTTCCTGACTACTTTGTAACCATTTATTTTCCCCAGTGGCTTCAATTCCTATGTCCTTGTCACAGTGTTAACCATGTTAACCAACTGATCCTGTTCAGTCCTTTCATGAGGACTGGAGTATTTCACATACTTACAAAATGCTGTAGATTCTTCCTTTACTTGCTAATAGACTCTAATGTATGTGTGTTTCCATACACAGAAAAAATAAGACTCTCTAAAGAGAAATACTCTTTCTAAAGCCCTTACCTTGACAGTGCTGTTAATAAATTTAGGTTAAAAGAAGCTTCAACTTCCCAAAACAAAAATATATGCAAACCATACACGACAGTAGGGCAGCAGTAGCTGCTTCACAATCATAAAGTGAATAGAGGACCTTGCCATGGTCATATTTTCAAGTATCAGCTCCTGGTGAAATTGGTAGAATCCAAGTTAATTTCTAATATAATTTGGTTTTATTTCTTCACTCATTTAATTTCCTTTTAATAATTAATGACAAAATTCTGTCCCAAGCTTTACTTCAGGCACAATATGCATCTGTAATGACCTTTCCCTATCTCTCTCCAGAAGACATCTGCTTGGACCTGGCAAGTTTTTTTCCTCTTGCACTTATAAAGAAAGACCAGCCTTTGCTTTGTCTGTTCCCTGGGACAAACAGCTGCAAATGGAGCAGAGAGAGCCAGCAGAGTTCCGGCTTGTGTGTCCTGGATGAGTAATTCAAGCTGAAAGACCTCTGCATGGAAATTCAAGTACTGCCTGGACTATATCACCATTTTCACCCTGGCTCCTGGAGAAGAACATGTGTCAATACTTGAGAAAACAGCAAGGCTCTGCAGGAAAAGAGGGCTCTCACAATAGAAAGTACACACTCTTCTTGGATAATATGCCAAAGGCAGGTCTCCCACAGCAAACTTTCTGTCAGGCTGTTCTTATGTCAGTGTAACTTATTTTCTTGAAAGAGTCTAATTTCCTTCCCTTTCATAGGCATCTCAGGTGACATCCCTTATCTGTAATGCATTCTTCTCTAATGTCAAGCAATATTAAGCCTGACTAGATTGTACTGAGGATACTGGTCCTGGATATTATTTTAATTGCAATTCCATATTCATTATCTTACGTGTCAGAGACCAAGTTATTCCACGGGGAAAAAAACCCCAAAACTTGGCATGACTTAATCAAAATGTATCTAATGACTAGCAAGGCCAGAGCATTTGAAATAGTGTGCTGGGACACAGGATCTGTTCTTAGAGACACTTCAAAAAAGTTCAACTTTCACAGTTCACAAAACATGAAAGCTCTCTGGCAGTTCATGGGAGAGAGTTTACAGTCTCCAGTGGAAGGTTTCCAAGGAGAGTCTGCCAAGGAGACCATGGAGTCAGCTGTCATCCAAGAATAGTCAGTCGGCTATCACCTTTGCTGGGTTTTAAGAGTCTAGAGACCCAGAGTTTGCTGTCCTCCCATAGAGCTTCAACAGTAAGGAAACTTTTAGAAAGAAATGTCATGAAACACTCAGATATCAAACATATTCCCCTATACTCCCCCACTCCTTCTTCTCCAGTCATTCACCCTTAAAGAAGCTCTCCCTTCCTAGGTTTTTGTCCTACCACATTGGATCTGAAAAACAGTAGGTTTGTAAGTACATCTTCTTAGGCTGAAAATGAGTCCCCATTCCTGCAGCTGCCACCGTTACAAGCAGTATTTTATTATAAGCAAAATCAATAAGGCAGTATTACAACCTTTCTATCAGTGAAACAAACAGAATTAGGTTAAATTACAATCTCGTTACTCCTACAGAAGCTTCAATAAAAGGGAACATTTCCTGCTAAGAATATAAACCACCTGAAATTAAACATAACAAAAAATCAAACAGCCCAATTAAGAACACTGAATCCAAAGCACAACTGAAAGATCAATACCCCTTCAAACACACATAGAAGCAGTCATCCCCGTTTGCCCACATAAAGAATTCATCAAAGTGCTTTTCATGTATGATTAACCTATCATGGTTGTTCAGTGTTAAAACCACAGTCCTCAGTGCTGGGCCAGTGGGCCTAAATGCAATAACATTTTTCTTTTTGCATTAATATGTCCAAGCTTATTCTTGCTCTACAAGAAAGACTCTTCAGAAGTAATGACTTAAACCCCGCAGTAATACTAGTTTTGTGTTAAGTCACCATTTGAAACACAACATGATGTTGTAAAATAACACAATATTAATAACGGTAATTATGAAAACAGCTATTCAGTTTTCCTCTCACTTCTCCATGGCTTTCTATTATACTGAGGACATTTATTATACTAAATATTCAGTCACACTTTTTTTCTTATTATTATTAACATTGCTGAGGGACAAACCCAAGAATTAAAAAGTTAGGAGATGTGGATTTTCTGAAGGCAGATGCTAAATCTCTGGAGATGTCAGGGATTGTATTTAGCTTTGCAAGTCACTCTGGAAAACCTTACTTTAAAGACCTTTAAATCCTACAGGACTCTAGGTCAGGGAAAAAGACTTCAAGGCTCTCTACATACTATCTGTAGCAAACATACCTAGAGAAAAATGAATATTCAATAAATTCTAATTCTTCAATAAATAGATACATTTATTCAATACAAGAATATTCAATATTCATAACAGTATAAGCCTCTCCACCACATGTATCACAGAAGGTATTACTGTGATATATTCTGTCAAGATCACATCTCCAGATGATTTCAGAAAGCACAGGGACATAAAATTTGAGAGTAAGCCTGAGCTCAAAAATTCCCTTTGCTCCTGAGCATCCTAAATCCTTACGAATTTCTTTTAAGCACTTGTAGTTACACATCTTTTATTTTTGTGTTGGCTGTTCCCAGACAGACATGCCTATTCCTTATGAGGGGACACATAATCAAAGTTGGGGTTTTTTTAAGAGATTGGAGAAATCAGTGGAAAATTGAATTGTCTCAAAGCCAAAATTGTAGAGAAACTGAAGGTGGATTCAGTGTAGTATTGGTCAAAATAAGTGGGTGGGAAACATTTTAAAAATGCTTAAATATTTCCTCTTCAAATAATTTTGAAGAGTCATTTCTCATTTAGAAGGCTATCTTAACAGGGAAAAAAGAACAAAAAAGCAAATTTCTGTTGAGTTAATGGAAAAGTTTTAGGCTAATCCAAAGTAAAATTATGGATTTTGTGTAATAAAACTTTCTCTTTCCCCCATTGCCCTGAATAATTTCTTTTTAGGTTCTACAAGGCATAATAAATTTTTCCTTATTTCTTTGTTTTGACCAGTAACCAAAAAGCCCTCCATAACCTGTTCAGCTATGCTTGTTTTATCACAAATGATGCTCAAGAATTTCTTTTGTGTGATCACTACATCTGTGGATCAGTCAAATACTCTTGTGACTTACCAGCAGCATCCAGAAGGGAAGTGGAGCTAGAAAACATGCACCCTTTCAGTTTTACAGACCTGTACTTTCCATGAATCTAATGCTTTTTTATTACTCCTAAATTGTTTAATATATTTTTACTGGCAATATGTTATATGTTTTTTCCCCCCATTATTAATGCCATTATTATTAATGGCAAAATAGTTTTAAAACTTGAGTTTTAAAAACTTAGTATCCAAAGAAATACAAATATCTTGCCCAAACTGGAGAGAGACACGGAGGGAGGAAATATGGAAAGCCCACTCTTGCACTAGACCAGAGCATGGCTTTAATTCACAGATGCACAGCCTGTTCAGATCTTTCTCCTGTGGGAAGAAAATTATCCAGCTGAACTAAGGCAAGTTCAAGTCTGGCTCACCGTCTCTCATTGGAGAACTTATTTGTGTTCAAGTCCCAAGCGTCACCTTTCCAAAGACTGTTTTCCTGGGTGCTTGGCTCCTCACTCGCCAAGAGAGCTGAGTGGTCTCTACACGGTGCTTATCAAACACACAGCACCAACAAACACCTTCTGTGAATGTAATTACCCTTTTTACTGTGCCTGGTAAAACTTAAGGTGTTGTGTTTCTCTTGCAACAGTTTAATAACACTGTGAGCACGTGCAGCTTGATGAGCAAAGCCTCTCCCAGCTCTGCTTTTAGTGTTAGTGCTGATGTGGTCAGATTTTTCAGGGGAAACGTGAAACTCTCAACTCCTAAAATCCTTCTGGTACACCAGCTAGTGAAACAAACACATAAATATATTTAAAGATTCCTAAAACGTGAGATAGATGAACTACTGACTCTGCAGTCCTCCTGTGAAAGATATACATTTTGCTTTGCATGCATATTTTTCACCACAAAAAGATGTGGGATAAATAAGGCACTTGTGACTTGCTCATCAAGAATCCTCAAACAGGGATTTCTCTCTTTTACCTGAGAGAAGACGAAAAGAGGTATAGGTCTTCTTTTCATTTTCCAAGAAGGATCTTCTTCCTCAGATAGTTTCCTGGTGCTGTTTGGCTATTTTAATCATTAGCTGTAAAAATGAAAACAGTAGTTTTCTCATTGCAGCAATTCAAGAGATACCATATGGGAAAAAAACCACAAGGAATAGGAAGCAAAAAACCATAAAGAATTGTTGGTAAATTTGTTTCCCCTCTTGAAGGTTTGATCTGGTATAAAAATAGATTAAGGTTTGACTCACTTTTTGGGAGTTGGTTGGTATGTTTTTGCTGGTCTTACATATGTTGAAACTGAGTTGTATTGAATGTGCTTTGGTTGTTATCAGGAATGATATGGAATTTCAACACATATACGTTATCTCCCTCTTAGAAACTGGACAATATTCCCATTCTGTCTGTCCTAAACTCAAATATAATCTCTACATTTGATTTATATTCTCCCAAATTGAATTTTTCTTGCTAAATTCCAAAGACTAATGACGGAAACCACACCTATTTAGATTGTGTATGTAAAGACAAGGTCTTAAATACTAAAAGGGGCAGATCCTTTAGCTGCACTTCCATTCTCCTTCTTCACTTCTTTATTCTTACTTGCTTTTGTAAAAAAATACTACATTCAGAACCCTCTGCCCCTTCTGAACTGTGAACATGGTCTATGTGTAAAAATAAAAAGGTTAAAAACAGAAACAAAGTTAGGCTTTCAGATGTGTAAATTCTGAATAGTCAAAATTAGTACGGCCATTCCCCAAAACATGGAATACTATTGAATAAACTGATATCTGAACCTATAAAGGTACCTTTTTCTTGTCAGTCTTGAATGTTAAAAGTCATGGAAAAGGAAAATAAAGAAACAAGAATAAAGAAATCTAAGTTATTTCTTGTTTCTGGAAACAAAAGAATGAGGAAATCTGTTTAATACCTTAAGGTTTACAGTCAGGTCAGAAAATTTGGAATACAAGAGTTCTCACATTAGTATAATCCTCTGACTTCACACATATTTCAGTGTCTGTCTTTTTCAGCAAATTCATATCTACACATGCCCTGAGCATCCAAGATAGGTTTGTGTTGTTGTTGGAATCACACTATTCTCAGAATCTGTTTCAACATGTAATTTTCTTCTAAAAAATTTCCTGCAGATTAATATTGTTTAATTTTGAGTTCACTGACTGATGGATTTTCAACTCTACACATGTGATCTTAGATGTATTTACAATTTACAAACATGTTCAAACGGAAATAAAATTTGGGTTTATATTTGTCTTGTCCCTTGCATTTAAGCCTGGCATGAACCCAAGGTTACATTTCCTCATATAGATATTTCTGTTTCATTATGTCCAACACAATCACAATGTCATTTCTGAATCCTGATAGAACACTAGTATTTATTTTATTTATTGTCTTGCAGTATTCACATGAGTTAAACTACAATGCTCTCATGCATGCATTAAGATTTTGACAAGTGTATCCTTTCCTGCTTTATTTTCACATGTAAATTACCAAAGAATGTGAAAAAGAAACCCCAAAATATTATGCACAGATTATCTGCATTAAGTCTGATTTTAACTGTTGCATGTTGATCCCAGCACTGCCCTGGTACTTGGCATTTCTTTTTCCTCCAGACGTTTGCAGATTTATTTCTGGAAGTCTCTGAAAATTTTTTCTTAGAGAGGAACAATTTGAAATAAATAAATAAATGTATCTTGAAATAAATATGGGGTTTTTTTGCATAAAGAAACTCAATGCAAGGGCGTGTTAAACTTGCTTCAGAACAAACGAGTTAAGAAAATCTCATAGAGAAAATTGTGGCATTAATACAGGATCCCATGGTCTGAGGTCACCTAGAAAGCACACAGCCCATACCAAATCATTCATTAATGTCTAATGAAAAGCAATACTATCCTGTTAATATGGATTGGAGATGAAGTCTGAACTGTGAATCCCTGCCAATTTAAACCGTTACTGTGACAGCATGAATAAAAGAATCTATGGACATCTTCCTGATAGGGGGTCACTAAATCATCCTAAAATCAATACAAGTACTTTGGTTTAGTCATCTCTACCGAGAGTTGAAGAAGGCTGGCATTTGTCTGATAAGTCTGTGGCAGGATAAGATGCACAGCTCAAATAAAGTGGAACAGAAACTACTCCAGCTGCCCTCACATATATTTTTTAAATCCTGACAAGAGTCAGTCTGGGAATGCAAGGATTATGCCAGGCTGGATGAATGAAAAAGAGCACTGCTTCTGGAGCATATGTTTCCTCTCAGTCTAGAGGTGGTCTCCTAGTGGGCCTGAATTTCTTTGCTCTTTATGTTTGGCACAAGTGTGCAGGATCCGAAGGTATTTTTAACACACAAAAAGAAAGTGCCTGGGCAAAATGCCTCCCACACAAGATGACACTCATACTGGGTTTCTCCTTGTGAATTACCAGATTTGCTTTATATTTATGATACAGATGCTTTCACAGTGGTTTTTAATTTTAAATTTCTACAAGCCAGAAAATAATTTCAGACATTTAATAAGAAGCAAAGAACAACAGAAACACAATTATACTCTTAGTGGTAATGATTTTTTTTCCCTGTAAGTCCTACTTATTTAGGAAAATGTAGTTTCTTTTCTGTATCTTATATATAGCAGGAAAAATTCTGGACAGAAACACTCGCAGAAACTTAAATACCAAGGGACTAAAAAAAATAAATTAGCAGAGAGCGAGAATTTATAAGTTTTATGAATAGGAATGCAAAAAGAAAACATTATCAGTACGTACATATACTTCTATTCAACTGAAATGTAAAAATTTCCATTTTCATAAATAACATAACAGATAGCTTCAAAGAAAAGAAGACAAAAACATATTTCCTTCACTATACCATTTCTAGTATCTGACATTATTTGCAATTGCCTTTTTACCCTGTATTAACCTGTGTATTTGGTATCAACTAGCAAAATGTTATTTCTACAGATTCGCTTTAAACTGAACCACTACTGAAAAATAAATAGAGAAATTATGACTTAAGGCATTATGAAAATCAGCTCAACTTCCTTACTCTACAGCAGCTCACCAATGCAGAGAGATCCTGTGCCTCACACAGTTAGTCTGTACTAAGAGTTTAGTAGGCAAGTCAAAAGAAAATCATACCTGAGTATTCCTAGCTAACTCTGATTAAAAGTTCAAAAGGTTTACTTCTCCCCCACCCTCCCAAGCTACAAGTTTCTGCTCATATGGTCTTGCTCTACATCTTTGCTGAAAGATTTCAAGAAATTCCTGGATTTCCAAATTTAGGGATGTGGTGTAGGGAATTAGAATCAAAGAATTTTAGTGTATGTGTGTTAAAGACTGGTAATCCTTTGTACACATAAAGGTACAAAAGAGCCATGCAAGCCTCTCTCCTGTTCCAATATTGCCCTTAGGGCAAGCACACCAAAGGTTTCCTAAAGGATTCACTGAAGGGAAACCAGAGACTCTCAAAGCTCAACAACGGCTTTGTAATTCAGAGACATTTTCTAAGTTCTAATAGAAGACAGGCAGAAATATTGCAGTCAACAGGTTTAAACTGATATAAAATCCATATGGTACTTGGTGAGGTGTAGTATCCCAAAGTTTTCTTCCTGATATACATAATTTTCAGACTTATTTTTAGCTGATGACTCTCAAAGTAGAGTTGGTTGGGAAATGCTTTTGGGGTTATCTCAGAGAATTGGCTGGAAAAATACTGATATGAAGAGACCTCTGTCTTTTAAGGGTTATAACAGAAGTTATTGGTACAAATAAAAATGCAAATATAGAACCAACAAAAGCTTTGAATTTATAGTGTCCATATAGTGTCCATATAGTGTCCATATAGTGTCCATCTGCCTACTCCACTCATGAATAGCCTTGAGTGGTGGGCTGGCTGCTGGTTCAATCCTATTACTGGTCAATAACTTCTGAAGGAGAGGTAAAACTGGAAATTCGTTTTCCCAGTGCTGTCCAAATCCTTTATAAACATCCTTCACAGTGGTTTTAATTTTATATGGTCTTTAAAAATATGCAACTTGGATTAAAAGTTTGGAGGAGTCTTGCCACAGCCTCTGCAAAAATTACTCTGTGTTTAATTACTCTCTCTCACTGCCGTTTCTTTTTTCCATAGCCCCTAATTTTGCATCTAAATTTACTATATGCATACTTATTTTGCTTTTCTATGCAAGTTTTATTATGCTACGCACAGTAGAAAGCATTAACAATTCAAAACTTTAGTCAAATAAAACAGCAGCACATTTTCATTCCACGCAGTACACTGGGTTTTGGAACAATCCCTCAGTTTTGAAAGCACAGTAAAATAGATCTCTGAGAGCAGGGTTGTTACAGAATCTGTTTTTCTGGTAGTGATAGGACTTGTTCTGTATTCCAGCCACACAGCTACAGTCCACTTGAGAATACTGCACATGAACACAGCTATAACAAACACTTCATCTTCAGTGGGTCTCATAGTTCAGCTGTGGTGCTTCTTAATGTTGCTCATATTTAGGTTAATGGGCACAGCAAAAAGGGGTTGTTTGCCCTTATGAACAGCAATATTTCAAACAGTAATTTGAGTTGAGAGCTTTCCATCATTTGCACTCAAAGTCACAAATCTTGGAGCACTTTCTATGTTTTTATAATTTCTTTTGCTGGTAGATTATTGATTCCTAAAGATAACATGGCTTGAAAGATCAGTAAAGGTTAGCTAGTAAAAGAAACACATCGTTTAAAATGCTTCTGTGCATAGGGGAGTTCAACAATACCCATTAGGAGTCACAGGAAACAACTACTTCTGGATGATTTTTAAACCAGACTTTTTGCTTGTAAAGCCAATTTTTGAGTACCAGTTACCCTTTCCTGTGCAAACTTGGAAGGCAACTTGGGCATGAAGTAACAGCACATGTCTGCTCTAAGTTAAGTAAAATACTGATGTTTTACACCAACATTGGGATCTTCAATATGGACTCTCGTCAATGCTTGAATTGAGTGGAAAAAGAGAGTGGAAAGAATAATTCACTTTACTGACTCGTTCATTTTAAAATGCAGTGATGGAGTCTAAAGAAAACCAAGTGCCCCATGGGTCAACTATCTTATATGAAAGAGCAGCACTTCTCTTTCTTGCAGTTCTGGACTGAGCTTTTAAGGAAATAATTTACAGGTAAAACATGAACAAAATAATTCAGTTTTCCAGAAGACTTTTATGTTTAAAAAAGCAATTTATTGCATTCAGAAATCCTTATTAAAACTCTGGCTTATTAAAACACTTCTATGAGGTGGGAGTTTTAATATTTTCCTTCCTACTAGGAAGATAAATCCATTAAAGTAATTAAAGTGATAAAAGAAGGAGACATTGAAAAGATGTTTCCCTTTTACAATCTTTGGTCAAAACTGAATTCACATCCACAACTAGCAAGAAGTATTCTGTGTATTTGGAAAAGCAAATCATAGATATGCACAGAAGATTTTGAATATCCTTCTTGTTGTGTCTGAACTCACACTGTAACATCAGACTCATTTATTGCACATGCACTCTTTCCCTTTCCTTCTCTTCACCACAAGCCCCTGAAATCATCCAGTGTGGAAGTCAAACATCTTACATCTGTCTAAAATAGGCTTCCCCAGTTATGATGTAGCCATTTTGTAGCAGAAATAATGCTTTCATCCATTCAACTTGCAAATATATCTAAGATGCTAATTTAGAAAATTGTACAATACCTACGCTGAGGGTAAAAACCACTCTCTTTACAAACATTAAAACATTCGGAGCTTTACTACTAATGGCTCACTTCTATTATCCATCAACCTATAGCCACCTTTGCAGTACCATAATGCCAGAGGTAATTAGTGCAGGGTTCTCAATTTGATTTTGGTTAACTTTATGGTCTCTTTATTTTATGATCCCTGGGGGAGCTTGTATCTTGTTCGTTGGCCAAGCAAAAAATGCATTTATTCTGGGCTAAACAATAGCACTGTTTAATTAAGAGGTGTCACACTATTTATTGTGTATCACATGCTGTTCCTTTGATGAGGGGCCATAAACACAGAAGGTCCGTCAGATTGAATTTCTCTGATGTAATTTCCTACTGGAGAAAATGTGACACAAGGCAGAGATCCAATTTCCCATTTCTATTTAGCATTTATATTGACAGAATTAATGATTTTATCATCATCTTTGGCCTGCTCCTAAATGGAAGACATATATTGCCTACCGAGATAGTAATTCTTCCTCTAAATTATGCATATGTGTGTGTGCGCGTGCAGGCAGTTATATACACTCACACACAAATATATTTCCTCACTTCTTTTTCCATGGGGAAATTATACCTCTTTATTAAACCCATATTCAGAAAGGAAGGGGAAGTGTTGGGAAAGGCAATTAAGAAGAGTAATAAGAGTGATCTTAGGCAATGTTTTTAAGTAGTGATAAAGATGAAATAGTCCTTTGCACATTTGCCATGACAAAGGATTCAAAAAGGCCCAGGTTGATGAACTCACAGCATGTTGGTGGAACTCATTTTAGTTCTGAAGTTCTCCCCTGAGAATGCTATACAATATATATGCTGCACATTCGTCAAAGTTGCCATGTAAGAAATTTCAATTTCCTTCTCTAAAAATAATTGATCAAAGGATCACAAAGTTCAAAAGACTGAGGAAATGAATAAATATTATATAGAAATATAATGTATTGAAATCATACTGTAGATGCTATTTTATTAGAAATCTAGAGACCCCTGTTACAATTCTTGAACCTCTTAATGGAGCCAGAGTGATCTATTTCTGTAGTTTCAGCATGCTGAAATAGGGACGAACTCCTTCCTTGATAATCTAACCATCGTTATAATTTTTTTAGAGGTCAGTAGCTTTAAGTTACTGGTAAAATAATATGAAGTGATGATATTTTACATCCCTTTTCCTGAATATTTTATACTCTGAATAACTTCCATTGGAATCTGTAAAAATCAAAAGGAGTCTCACTTTCTTTTAGGAAATACCTACAGCTGTCACCTCCTTATAAAAAGAGTGGAAGTAGCAGCTTTGGGGGTTGTTTTTTTGTGTGTGTGCCTTTTTTTGTTTGTTTTGTTTCAGTGTAAGAAAGACACTTGAAAGGAACCTTTGTCCATACATACTGTTTTTCCACATTGAAAAATTGGAAATTTTCTAAGGTGGCCCTTCCTAAGGTCCCAGGCAGGCTGAGCTCACATGGGATTTTGGGATTTATGGTTGTCTGGCTACAATATTGAAAAAAGTAAAGTTTGAGAACATAGCTTTCCTCTTATTAAGGTTTGCCCTTTGCTGGGGGCTTGAGGTGCCATTTGCCCTTAATTAGGGAACTTAAATACTCTTTCTACTTTACCCTTTTTACTCTAGTCAACTACACTTACATGACTGAAAGAGCTGCCCACTAAAGCTGGCTTGGAGCCTCCCTCCTTATACTGGGCGAAGCCAGACATCCCAACATGCCTAGGCAGTGAAGAAATGAGGGAGAAATGGATAATTACAATTCCCAGCCACCTACCTGAGGTCAGGTGAATACAACTATTCATCTCCAGAGCCCTGGGAGTGCACAAGTAAGAGGATTTTACGTTGGTTTTTTTGTCCATAGAGAGGTGGCACTACAGGAATATAAGATGACTGGAGTTAACAGCAATCTGAACAGAAATAAAAGTATTTTATTCAAAAGGTTTGCTTCTAGTTGCTCCACAGGCCAAATGAATCAGAGTTCACCACAGATACTACAGAGGTGAACTTCCAATTTGCTGAATACCAGTGAATTTCTATGTGAGCATCTCAGGAGGGGAGTGTTTTATGTTATTCTGATATTCCTACATCTTCCAATTAGTCTGTGGTAGGAGAGTGTCATAGGTTGAGACTAGCCCCCCTGAGAAGCTGGGGGGGCTCAGAGGTGATTGGGTGCCAGGACAGTGTTCCCTGGAGAGCCGATCACCACTCATGTTGTTCGCTTCTGCTCAAAATCATGTATCACAGCACCGGAAGCTGTTGGCAGTTCTGTCTTGGTTGTTTTGCTGTTGGTGTCTGCTGTGTGTAGGTGGACAGGAGGGTGGCTGGGCTTCCTCTCTTCCCCTCTGGGGGGAAGAGGGGAGCCCTGTGACCCCCCAGCTCAGCCTTTGGCTAGAGTTAGAGTCAGCATTTGGAGTGTGTGCTGTGAAAGAAGAATTTCACAGCACCTGAGGTAAGATGGAGGAGGCCAGGCCTTCTTCACCCCCTCCCGCAGCTGCGGGACGCTTGGGACAGTGCAAAACTGAACCGAGCTGCCTGTGGCCAAGGCTAGGGGGCTTTTTCCCCCCTGCTACATTTAGGCCAGTGGGGGGTGGATTTTAAGGCTCAGCATTTGAGCAGAGCCAAGTGGACGGGCTGATAAATCAGCTTGGTGCTCGGGAGAAGAATCCCAGGTGAAATTGGAGGCGAGCCAAGAGCTCGGGAATTGCCTGCCAAAGCTGACTGGGGGCAGCTGAGAACTGACGTGGAAGAATGAAGATTCCAGAACACAGACACTTGATAAGCTACACTGCAGCAGCCTACGAACTGAGGTGAGACACCGAAATGGAGAAATCACCAGCAGCAGAAGAGCAAGGACTCAAAGCTATCTTCTCGGACTTCGTGAGGAGAGACTGCAACAAACAACTGCTGGAACTTGGTGAGGGGGGAGTGTTCAGGAGCCCAGAACACTCCCACGGCAGACTGTGTTACATATCAGCCTTGAAAAGCTGCTCCTGGACTAAAGTTAAAGGAGGGGCTTGAAAGGACTGACTGATAGAAATGTAATATATATACATAGTTGCCTTTAGTTTGTATAGTATTTATTTGTGTAAATAAATGTATATACTTCCCCCTTCCCCTACAGAAGCCTCTGGTCTGAAAGTTTCTCTCCGGTGTTAGGATAAATTGTTGAGAAGAGGTGGGAAAAGCCTGGAAATTGGATTTTAGATTTCTAATGTGGCTCAAACTGCCACAATTTTTGGTGCCGCGACTCGGATTTGATTGGCTGTAGGTAGAAAACATGAGACTTGTTGACATAATGAAGAGAAGCTTTTAGACATAACAAACTGTACCACTGTTGATAAGGTAGAGCCTTAGCTGTAATGTAAGTGCTTGATACAGAGTTAAGTTCATAGTAATGTTGTGCTAATGTATAGTAGAAGGAGTTGTATTTCATTTTAGGTTATATGTTAGTTGCAGAGTATTGGAATTGTTGTGATATGTGCTTTCTTGCAGAAGCGGGGGGTGGAAGGTTGAGATTGGCCTTCTGATTTTCCTGTGTATGAATTCAGTGGAAACAAACACTGAAGTAAAGCTTTTTGAATTCTTTTTTTTTTTTTTTAATTATTCTTTCAAACTCCAAATCTGCTTGGGAAAGCTACTAAAAGTAAATCTCTCTTAATATGGGCCAAAATGCTCATTGAGTTGAATGCCAGTTGTAGGATGCAGGTGTGTCCTGAGTAAAAGTGCTTTATTAGATCGTTACCATTCCAACTTAGAGATTTGGTATAAACAAATTAGCCTGGGTTAAGGATATTTTTATGGGAAGAAGTTACAGAAAAACACTTTCTTATACAAAACTACTTTTTATACAGTCTCATAAAAATATTATATTGCATATCGTTCATCTGGCAACCACATGGCATCAACAACATGTTAGAGGGCATCAGAGAGGCATCACAATTTTGCAAATTACTCCAACTGACAGGGCAGATACCCTAACAGATTATAGAAGTAAGTTAGTGGTAGTACAGATAATTTTCCAGTTATAAAATTATTTTGTATATTTTCTACCTGTGTCCTACAGTGAGGTAAATAAGAGGAGTTACCTTTCCTTAAAGATGGGAATATAGCATTCACTTCAAAATGCAAGTGAGAAACAGTACAATTTCACTAAGTCCTGTAATGGTGGGCTGGGGTCAGGCTTCTCCCATATTTCAGTTTCCGGCAGGTTTTGAAAAATTACTGCAAAATAAAAAGACATAAAATTAGTATTTGCAGCTTTTTTTTAAAAAGCTTTTAGTCACCTTTAACAATGAAACAAACAACACACTTAAAATACAATTGAAGGGTATGAATATCTTTAGTGTTATAATGGGAGTTTTATACAGAAATAATACTTTTTAGGTGACAAATGAAATAAAAATACACTAAACTGAGACAACTGCAGTTATTTTTAGAATGTAAACTATTAAAATTTCACACTGTACAAATTATAGAAGAATCCTATTTCTTCATAAACTGTGGTTAATTTATTACTATAAGAACAATATTGACAACCTTAGAGGACGTGCAGAATTTAAGAAAAAGCAATAGCAGCAGCATTCCTGAAGACAAAGCTGCACTGTTTTCTGCCTACCCAATGAGGACTTTAACAGTAATGTGATTATTTTGGTCATTCACTATTGAAACTAACCATATGAAATGAAATTTTAGAGATGCTATAAGTATACATGTTATGGGAACCTGGATATATTCTTCATCTGGAAGGGCTCAGTTGTACTGTAAACAGGCACATGTAGATACATTCATAACACCTTCCCTTTCTTTTGAGTATCATGTCTAAAAGTGTACTGAGGAAATAAAACAAAAATCAATGGAAGCTCTGTCTGGGTTACAGGCTGAGGACAGAAAATGCCTGCCTCTGTAGAGACGTTCTGGTTAATTTATAGAGTTCCCAGTACTCTAATTCAAAATGCAGAAAACCCAGGAGAGCTTACAGACCTCCAGCTCTTCTGGCTATGGAAGAGTGTCCCACAAGAGCAGAGCCCACAGGAGTATCCCTGGCATGAGCTCTTACTAGGGGGCTCCAGCTCTGTTGTTGTTCAAGAAAAACAAAAAAAGGTTTAATGTAATTTACTTCAATTCAGACAAGAAGTAAAATCGAACTCCCATTTAAAAGCTATTGACTGCTAAAGCTGATTTATGAGCTTTGGGGCTCATAATCAGCAGTGTTATGTATAATAATGGCTCATAATTATCAGTGTTATGTATAATGTAACCTGCATATACTTTTCCAGTCACTTCTTCTGTCACAGCTTCCACCTAACAAGGGATAAGATGTTCCTGAATGGAAGCCAGGAAAACTACAGGGAACCCTTTAGGAATCCACATGCCTGTGGAGAACAATTCCTGATGGCCTCTTGCAAAGAAGAAACTCTTGTGCCACATGATTGCATGGCATCAATGGGAGAATCTCCCAGAGGAAATTGTTTCTGGAAGGCCTTGCTGGGCAAAAAGTGGGATAAATATGGATCATATCAATTTGTATTTAAAAAAGCATAGTGCAAGAAAACACCAACAAACTCAGCTATGATGCTTTGCATGGGCTTGAAGGGGTTAAGAGAGATTTAAAAAACGAAGGCAGGGGGAGATGAAGGAAGGAAGAAGGACAGTGGAACTATTCCTATTCACAAATCAAATCCCCAGAAATCTGGACCTACCAGAGTATAGTTTGGAAAAGGGTACATTTATAGTGTTAAAAGCATGTGACAAATTAATTAACGAATTTTAACTATTGGCAACTGATTCATAGCCTCTAAATCCCTCTCAACAGCTAAAGGTATTGTATAGGTGTTGTGTGTGATGGCAATTCTATCTTATACACTAAGTGTATTTGACCCCTTGCAATAGAATTTATTGTAACAGAGAAACTAATTCACAAAGGAAAAAGCAACCAGTGCATTTTGCATCTTTGCCTGCTCTGTAATCAGATTGCAATTTGCTGTAATGTTTTCTTTCCAAAAATTGCTCAATTAATTCCTTCAACATTGCAGGCGTAGCATGAATTACTTTCTTCAAATATTCACTCTTGAAGGAGTATTGATTAGTTCACATTAGTGGATAAGTAAATAGCAGTGCTTCTGGTCTCCATCAGGCTGATACTGAAGGACTCTTGGCTCAAACACTTGTTTATGAATCCAGAAATGGGGATCATGAATACTCCAGCATACAGGCTTGGCATTTGCTTTGCACAAACATACATCATACTCTCAGTCACTTTGATTTTCACAATGGCACGATTTTGTTGGACCTCTGGCAAGAATCAAAGTCAGTGTAGTGAGCTTACAACATTTGACTTTTTACCTCCTGGAATCAAAATGACAAAGTTTTACTTTACAAATTTTTTCCCCCCTTTGTTTCAAGGTGGAGCTCCAGAGCCACTGAAAACCTCTGTGAGATTTAAATCCTCAGAAGAGAACAGATAGTCCCATGTTTCATTTTAATCTTCACTTTTTAGTTTATTTTATAAATCCAACATGGTAATTGTCCCAGCAGTGGGAATTCTGCAAGCAACCCCAGTGCTTGGAGAGTGTGGTGCACTGAGCAGCAATGCCAGTGGGCTGTCACATTGCCATTTGATAAAAGAGCCTGAAAAATTAAATCCATTTCATAACCCCATATTTTTCTTTTATTGCTCACAACCGTAATGTTTTACTTCACTGAAATGGCATGCAGAAAAGAAAGAGGAGGGGAAGATACAGATATTAATGAAGTAAGGGAAGATATTACTTAAAAATAATTCTAAAAAAACCTGATTTTCAAAAGTTATAATTCTAGCTCCTCACTTTTGCTTGGATTTAAGTCTTTAGTAGCCATGTTTTCAAGTTCAATTCAAGCACAACCTATGGACTAGTACTTTACCAACCTCCACTCAGCCAAAAAGAAAATGCAACACTCAAAAATAGATTTTCAAGTAATAACATAGCTCCAAAGTTTAGAGGACTGCCAATCATCAAAATTTGATCTCTGCAAATCCAGTCCAGAAAAGTATTTCAGAATGGATTAGACAACAATGATGAATGCCAAGAAGCGGAGCAGAAAATAGAGGATGATGGAGCAAATGACATTTTCATGCATGCTTTAGTTAAATCCAGCACTGTTCCTGAAGAAAGTACTGTCTTCCTCACTGCTGGTTTTTGACAATGGGCACAGCCCCTTCTTAGGTGACATGTTTCTGTAGGATCTGGCAGAATTGACTGATCATCTGGCGCAGCTTAAAAATGTCTTTTTTTTTTTTTTTTCCAGGTCAATTTTAATCCTAGTTCTGTTTCCCAGTTTGGTCTAGATTGGCCTTTTCCTCTAAGGCTCATGAGAGCTGCAACCTACAGCTGTAAAGATGAGCCTAAGATTTCCTTTGGGACGTGAGAGAACTTCTCTCCTCAATACTGCCTGACCCTGACCTAATGAAGATGAGAGCACTGCCCAGACAGCTGCATCCTTATGAGCGGACATAAGGCATCCAACTGGGAATGCCAAAGTCCTTTGGTATGTGCCAGGTAGGGGCTGGGTGGCAGCAGGAGCCACCACAGTGCTGATCTTGCCAAAGGTACCCCATTGTGATGGAGTGGGGCAGGAAACAGGCAATTCTCTCTTCAGGTGGTCAAAAATGTGTAAATTACTGCCCCCCACCCCACAATACAGGAACTGCCCTGTTGCACTGAACACGACCTCACAGAGCCGCCAAAAAAATTCAATTCAATTACTCCCAGTGAGTGCACATAAATTCTTGCACTGTGAGATTAAAGACAGACATCAGCCCACTTCCCACATACTTTCTTCTGGGTGACTGTGGGCAAGTCATTTCACTTCCCCTCTGCTCGTTTTCTTCTTTTGCAGGAAGATGATGGGACTCTGGAGTCCTTATTGAAAAGGCCTTGAGATTTGTAGATGGCAAACATGATGTGAGTTAGTGTTTGGTGCTTCTATGTTCATTCAAATCTGAGAATTTGGTACCTTGACTTTGTACATTGAATAAACAAGCACTAAAGGGAGCAGACTAAATCCTGCTGTTGACCTTATCTGTAAGCATGAAAATCTTATCCCGAAATTCTTACCTGTGGGAATTACACCCTCGTCTCAGAGCATAAACCCCAGTTGGCTTCCACAGGACTTGGGCACACAGGTAAATGTACTGGTAAACTGAAACTTGTCCCATCAGTAGAAGTGGTAGTGTCAAAATATCCTAAAAAATACTTCAGCACATGATTATTTTGCAGCTAGAAACAAAGTGTAGAATTTTCCTGTAAGAAAGACTTCAGCAGAAATGTTGCTCTTCATTTTACAGGGTAAGGATCTTTTGCACATACACCAGGGTGCTTCTCAAACCAGAATTGTAGTGTTTTACTATATTTAATAATAAAATCAGGTATATTCAAAATGTGAAGCAAATACATAGAGTTATCAGCTAAAGCATTTCTCTGAATTATATGATTCACCATGATCATAAAAACCCTTCAGAGAAATCCTTTCAACCCAATTACCTAACAAAACCCACCTAGGAGTTCCAGACAGTGTTACTGCTATCTACCTTTCTAAAACTCTAAGATTATTTTTCATAGTACAGAAAGAGCTTGGAAGAGGGTTTTTGGGGGGGGAGGGGAGGGTGGGGTGTTGGTATTTTTAAGCAGGACACAGTAGCATACAGTTATCAGAGTCCCATTCCTCTTTCAAGCACACGTGGCACAGTGTATTTTCCCAGACTCCTACTCCCTTTTCATATACAAAACATGCTGGACCAACCCAGCAGTTAAAACTACTCCTACTAAGGAAACCGTATCTACATAATTTATTTAAAAACTGCTGTGTTCCAGGTTTATCACCTTGACAAGTGGTTAACTATTCCTTGCTATCTTGAGATATAGAGAACCCCAAAATAATTTTAGAGACATCAGTATAGAAAACACTTATCAAAAGAACTCTGGACTAAGGTAGACTTCGTTTTTTTTCCCCGACACAATTCCCTCAGTTACTACCAGTTGCATAAAAGAAAGTGGAATGCCAAAGGGGACTAAAAACCAAACATACTAATTTCTTGTGCCACTACTTGATGTACTGTTTGACAAATAAAGTGTTGAGGACACAACCTTGAACAACAGAGAGGTGAATGCCAGTTGTTTTCCAACAGTGACAGGTGCAAGAAGTCTTGAGGAAAGTATTCGTTATGGGCAAGGCTCAAATTAGGTACTTAAAAATTGTGGCTTAATTTAGGTCATTTATCAATCTCTTCAAAGGCCCTTTTGTACAATTGAATTCTGAAGTGCTTCTTTTCTAGTAGATCATCACAGCTGCTGTAGCATCACTCCAAGCAGATGCTTCACAGACAGAAAGTGCTCAGCTCATTTTTAGAAACACAGTAACTGCAAGTCCCTCCCTGGCACTTCTGCCCACAGATGTGGATGTGTCAGTGCAAGTCCCACCATACAGGGGTTCTGCAGGAATAAAGTGCCAGTGGTGGCAGACCCCAAACTGCTTCTATTTCAACTAAAGCAGAGAAAAACAGCAAAAGCACAGAAAAGCAACAAAAACACACCCTGAATTTTTAACTATTATTTTCCTTTTGAAACAAGTGGATAATAAATCAGCTTAGATAATTATTGAACAATCTCAGCTCTCTGCTGTAGACTAAAAATAAGAGGCAAATGGGACTCTTTGACTTTGCAATTACTTCCCACATGGTAGTTGTGTAAAGTGCAGACTCATCTCACAAGCCAACAAATAATTCCTCAGAGACAGAAACACTGCTCACCTGCATGTGCCTCCTCTGCCTACAGGGTACAACCTGCATTCCTGAGGGAAGGAGGAGAAGTCACTAAAGAAGTTACTTCACTTTTCCAGAGACCAAACAAAACTTCTAAGAATTTGCCTCATCTGCACAATTCTCTAGCAGCACTGAACATTCCTTGGCAAAAGAAACTGTCTGAAAAGAATGTGTCTGTAATTCTGTGTTGGGGAGATGGTTGGTTTGCTTGTAAGATGTAGAAAGGTTATGGGAGAAATACTCACTTAAAATGAGCAAATGCAATGCAGGTCAAATGGCTCTTGTAAAATGAGTCATTAATGGGAATCCTAGACTATGAGGCACCTAAAATTAGTAAAGTATAGAATTAGCTCAGAACTGGCAGATCAGCACCATCTTGCACAACATCTATTTAGTTTCAATAAGTACTAATGTAGAGACATTTAACAGATATTACAATTCTCTATTTTAGAAGGCGCTGGAATAACATAATCACATCCTTTGAAGGCAACGAAGTACTTTCTAGTCCATTAGTAACAGAGAATGGTGTCATTAGACAATATCCACTAGGGATTTAGGCATTAAAAAAAGTTTAACTCCAGGAATGATGGAGTTTCCTAAAAGCTTTGAAGAGATCTCTGTCTTGCTATTACTTTTAAAAATTGCAAAGCCAGGTATATTTCAAAGGAAAGGAGAGTAGGTGCTCATAATCTGCTCATAAGAAAGGCTCACAAGATAATGCAGATAATGGTAAGGCAGGCAAATCAAATTGAGAAAAGAAATGAAAAATGCAGTCAGGATTTGAAAGCCATGCCTTTAAGGAATATAATCCTACAAAAGGCAAGTGGTGCCCAATAATCCCAATGTCATCATTAATCGGTAACAAGTTTAGACAATAAAAGTAACTGATATGTTAAAATTAGACTTTTGTGAGATTTTTTTACCTTGCTCTAGAGATCTCCCAATTAGTGGCACATAATAACAAAGCAAATGTTAAATGCATTCTGATTTGTCTACTTCTCAAGTCCAGAAAAGAAAGTAAGCAACTAATCACTTATGAACAACTTGTTTTATTAGGAATTTTTAGGGATCACTTCTAGACAACTACCTACTCAAGTCTCATCAATAGAGTGGTCTAAATGTGACCATGGCTAAAACTAAATTTAATAATCAATGTTTTACATCCATTTGTGATTTTTTTTTTCCCCAGAGTGCTAACAAGTATCTCTGCTGTGACAGCAGCTTTACCTTATGCTCAGTTGCACATTTATTTTGCCATTAAAATTAGGACATTTTAAAACTGATTTGTTTAGCAAGGTAAACCAGAGCTCTTCTCACTCTTGAGCCCCAAATGAGGCAACGAGACAGAAGTGTTGTTGTAGTTGATACAAATGATGATGTGGATTCTTGATAAAATCCTAAAAAGCTCAACATATGTTGAAAGCTTAGGCTAAAAATTGAGATCTAAAAAATTAGTTGAGAGCAGTTGTCATACAACAAGATACTTAGAGATGTCAGCTCATCTCTGTAAAAACTTAAAAGGACTTTGTTAAAGAAACAACATTGAGGATTATTTAATCCAATTAGCAAAGGCACAAGAGAGACAATAGCTGCCAATTAAACCAAGTTCAGTTAAAACAAATAACAAAAACAATTAGAATAGACAACTGAGGGACATGGTGCAGTAGCCTTAAGTTACAAGTTTATACCTTTCCAGAAACTGTGTGTTATGGCAACACAAGTTCCTGGGCTCAACAGTGTGTTTGGTGTAACGGCCTGTGGAAAACAGGAGTTCAATCAAATGCATGTAATAGTCCCTTTTGGATTAAAACTCTAGTAATTTAAATCTGGCCCTGAAAAATTTTTAGGAAGAAATGAACACCCTCTACAACTACTTAAAATAAACCCACCTAATATCCTCACCACTTTTGCATACTGTAATCTGTCACTTGAAATTATTAACATCTCTGGAGTCCAGTTTGTTAAATAAGTGGGAAGAAACTCTGGCTTTGTGCCTAGAAAGACTCAGCTCTTCACAACACCATCTCAGGCAATAATGCTTTTAGTTGCCATAGACTTTAACCACAGCTCGTCCTTTAACCCCACTTTCCAGAGTTAAGTAGGGATGACGTTGATATCCAGCAGAAAATTTGAATTTCCTGTTGGTATGGTCTCTTGCAGTGGCTGTCAGTTGTGGGTGAGGCAAAGAATTTATCTCCATCCTTATGAAGTCCTAAAACAATCATGAAAATAATTTCCTCTGCTTTCTAAACCCTCAAGGAACAGTTTCTTGAAAAGCACTTCCATATGGTGGTAGGTAGAGCAGAGGACTCATTTGGCCAGAGACTCCCTCTCTTATAGACAGCATGAAGGTCCAAGATGATCATTGTTAGGCCTTGATGATTAAGGTATACCAAGGTACTGCTTTTCTTCATTCTGACTAAATACTCTCACTTCAGGAATTTCCCAAATAATGACCAGAAAAATACATGTGATTCATTAAGGTTGAAGCTTTTCCATTCTTTTTTGCTGATCACTCATTAAAAAAATGAACAATAGATATTAAATAGAGGAAATGTTCATTCTTCAGACTCATTCTCATTTGTTTGCAGCAGAAGAAGAGGAATGTACCAAAGCACCTCAGTTAACTCAGTGCTGTGAGGTGGAAATACAGAGGGTTTGACCTGTCCAATGTAGGTGGGAGTTACTGGTCACCCTACACAGTTATAATATTTCATCTGCTGCTCATCACACTGAAATATATTTTTAAATTATATACAATCTATGAATTAAATTTGTCTAAATCATAGCACATAGTGAAATTGGATTTTATAAAATTGAAATCACAGTAAAATTTAGACTTTCTTTTTTTTTAGATAAAGAGAGGTGGTCTAGTTTGCAAAAGACTACTTATCTCACCTTGAAAAATAATAGCCTTTGAGCACTTGTATCAGTCTGATAATTCCAAACTGAAAATTCATGAAGAGTCGTTTCATTCAAAGCCTTACATGTGGGGTCAATCTACTCATGAGTGATGGAGAAAATGATGAGATTTCCCTTTCTCATTTACCTGATCTCCAAATTCTATTCATTTCCCAGCAGGGGTAAAACCTTAGGCCCTGCATCTGTTATTTGGCATTCTGACATCAATCTTCCTGGGGTCAGCACGCTGCTCACCACTTCACTGGGTGTTTTTTAAGCACCAAAACTGAAGATACCCAGGCAGATGGGGGAAAAAGACAGATTTTCTAACAGGCAAACGGGTGACTTTGTCTCAGCTGGGCTTCAGCACCTCATCAGGAGGAGGCCCAGGGCAGCTCTAGAAGGCTCAGCGTGGGCTTGTGAGATTAACCATGTTTTAGGGGGCTCCAAACAGAGCAAGGGGCCTCAAGGAGGACATTGGGACTTTCTTCAAACAAGAATCATTCCCTCCCACAGCACTGTTTAATAGCCCCTAACTCTGTGCTCTTAGTGGATTGGGAAAGTGGAGAAGGAAATAAAGAAAAAAAATAAAGGGAAAAAATTGCCTTGTGCATCCTACAGGGGCAAGGAAAGGAGAAAAGGATGTGGATCTAGAAGGATCACTGGAGGAGAGTGCCAGAAGACACCTCTCTGTCTCTTACCTTGAGGAAATGGATTGGCACTCACTTTACAATGTTTGGCTGATCTGTTTCAGTGTCATGGAGCAAAATCGGAAATAGGACTAAAATTATCCATCTTTCCTGAGTAACTTGAATTATGAATAATGTTAAAGAATAAAATAAAGGGTTATCATGTCATTAGGGCTAAAAAAGTAATTGATATATAACACAAACTAGAGAAATAACATTTATGTGTACTGTTCATAGTTTCCCATTTTTAAATAATGCTTTGTAGCTGTTTTAGAATTTTTCTTCTCTCCTCTTCACTAAACAAGCCCATCTCCCTCAGTCACTCCTCAGAAGAGAGGTGTTCCAGACCAGTGGCCCTCCACTGAACCCTCTTCAGCAGCTCCTTGTCTCTTTATTTTGATATTTTGTTTCAGAATCTACATGGCAGAACTATTAAATAAACCTTCTGCCAAGTTATACACAGACAAAAAAGGCATAGATGGCACATGCTATGACAAGATATCCTCAGAGTGGGGATTCTGAATGATACGTGAAAAAAATTCAAAATATATGGGAACAAGCTCCATTTGAAGTCTTTGGCATTTTTAAGACTGGAGAATGAATTCTTGCTTCAGTCTATCTAAGCTTATTGCAGTTTATTGCAGAATTTGTGACTGCAATTAATTAGAGTTAGCAACTTTGATTTCCTCTGTAAAGCAGAATGCATTTAAATGGTATCACTGGAGAGAGGTAGGGAAAAGATCATAATACGATGATAATTTTTGCCTGAAAGGTCCTCCCAGTAAGTTGCTTTATCCTGATCAGCAAGGGGTGACTCACATAATTTGGCTAGCAGAGTTAAAAATAAAATCACAACCACATCTAGCTGATATTTAAATGTCAGCAGTGCCTGCAATAGAACTGTGATCCCAGAGAACTAAATGCAAGCAAGCTCAGGTACATCGGGATTTGATGACCATGCACTGTTTGAAAGGAGCAGTGGGAAGAATTAAGCCTGTGGCCTGAGAGCACTGCTGGGCTGCATTCTGTCTCAAACTGGTGATTATATCAACAAACCATTGTCTACTATTGCAAATTGGTTTGGGATGGAATGGGAACACTATAATACAAAATTTTTATATTCAAGAAAGCAGGCACTGCAGCTGTCTCCAAACACATTTTTTTTCCCCCCAATAATGCCCATGGTTCCCTTCTAATCTATAGATTAGAGTAGACCATCCATTTAATCTATGAGATAGGTATTAAACCTGTGTATTTAATGTGATAAAAGTATGTCAAGAGCTTAATTTTCTCAATCCTGTCAAGTTAGGAGAGTTTCTTTCTGATGATTACTATCTACTTTGTACAGGCTAAACTAATAATTGATTACTTCTGTAACATTTAAAACCTGTCAATTTATTTTTGGACAACACTAATCTTCTTGAGTTCACATAACTGAAGTTCAGCAATACCTATTTACTGGTACCAGCTGCTGTCTTTCCCCTTTTGCTCTTTGGCTGTGGAAGGGTAAATTGTGATATGGTGATGAAAACAGGGAAGTGACATCAAGACAACTTACAAAATTTCAGAAAGTAGGGACATAATGGTTTTTTGCATCTGGGGACAACACAGCATTGTATAATTCAACTCTTGAGCGAACTGGTATGAGGCAACTGGGAAATCCAGGACCTGAAAGAAGTGAGAGGGGCAACAGGTTAGGATACAAAAAGAACAGGTACTGGTCTTGTTAAATAATTTAACAGAAGGAAAATTTATCTTGAAGAATCATTATGGACCAGAAGTACAGCTTCACACTTCAGAAATGCAGTGGGACAAAGCTATGTGACCAGGAGAATAATTTCAGGCAATTCACTTGTTCCAGTCCATTGTTTCCTGTCATTCCACATACTGAAAATTTACTTAAGGAAAAATAAAAAGGGAGATCACCTAGGGACGATGAGATCATTGGAGCAATTGAGACTGGCAGTCAAATAAATTAAATTTAAACATACCAAAAGGAAAAGATGGATGGACTATACATCAAATCTTCTTGAGTGGCCCATAGCAAAGATCAACCCTCAGTGTCAATTAAAGGGAGAAGAATGAAAATATGTAAATGCAACACTGAAAGAACCCAGCATAGATATTCTGTACCTTGGTGTAAAGTTGGAAGTAATTGCTGATTTCACCAAAATAACTTCATGCAACCAAGGTGGAATTGATTGAAAATGAACTAAGATTTCTCCTTTTCTTCTAATATATATTATACTGAAAGAAAAGGCGAACTTCAACTTTTCAGATAAAGGTTTTCAGATAAAACTGGACACAGATAAAGCTAATGTAGTTTTTTAAAGGTTTCAGTGCAAAGGGGAGGCAGCAGGAAGGGTAAGAAAGTTCATTTTTCAAACTTCTGTTTCCAAGTGTAACTCCATTAGTTCAAACAATATGCTTATTCCACTTATTTTATATTTTAAGATATTTATTTACAGAACTAGTTGAGAGTCAAACTGCTTGGGATACAAGTTTTTCTAAGGCTGAAGTTTCTAAACATGCTGTAATGTAAATATTTAAGGAACTTATAGAAATATTTCAACCTTACATTGCCACTTCTTCTAGTACTAGATACCTCTAGACAACTTTCAGTAAAGAGGATTTCGGCCAGCATTTTCCAGAACATGCTTTATACATTAAAAAATAAACTGTATTCTTTCAGTCCTTCTATTTATATATAATTATTTTTATCTCAACTTCATGCTTTTTCATTGAGACTCTCTTGTCAATCTCTTTACAAAACAGACAAAAAATGTCCTTGTTCTCTAAAAGAGCCAAAAAAATGGTTAAAACCAAGCCTATTGAAATACGGTGTAAGATACTAATATGATGTTTCTGACTCTGACTCTAAAGAGTTCCAGAAGGCAGCAACAGTCCACTGTTAAGTCTGAAGATATGCCAAAACACCAGTTGTTTTAATGCTCAGTGTCTGAATAGCTCCTCAGATGAGCTTCTTCTCAGTTAATTCTAGTTTGCTCATTTTCCACTTTTGTCTGCTTTGCTTGAGAACCTCTGAAGCTGAATGTACAATTTCACTTTGAAGGTATGTGATTGTTCTTATGCATCCAAATCAATTTTAAATTTAAAGACCTAAAAATATTTCAAATAATTATGTTTACTGCACCCCCTCTCCACTCTTGGGCAGTTTAAGAAGCAATGTCAAGGAATTATGGGGAGGAAAATTGTCAATAATAGCTCTGCATGTATTATAGAATTTACCCTCATTCAATCACTTGAGTATGATTTTGAAGTTACATTAAACATCAGGATGTAGAGGAGAAAAGAAAAGAGATGGTACCTGACCAAATCCATATTTTAATGTGTAGCTGCCTCAATTTGTCCAGGTTTCAAAATAAAATATGGATGTGTTTTTAAGTCTTCAGAGCTTCTTAGTGAGAACAGGCACTCTAGTTCTTTTATTAGTGAACCTGATGGATTATCCTCCACCTTTCAGTTACTTCCATTAAATTTGGTTAGTGAGACTGAGGTGGATTCAGGTGAGATTTTCTGAAGGCAAAAATACACCTTTTTTACTACAACAACAACAATAATAATAATAACAATAATAATAATTTCCCTCAGCAATCCCAGCATCTATACACAGGTTGTGGCAATGGATTTGCCATATGCAGGATGGAAGAAGTCCTGTCAGAGATGGACTAGTGAAGAAAATGAAAACAGTTCAAATGTTATAGAAACCAAAGTTTTTAAGGTGGTTTAAACAGGTTTTAAAATGGCTTTTACCTTTTTGCAGAGTCATTGCCCCTTCTTCCCAACACCCCCTGTGCTCCCACACAAGGTGTCCTGGGAAGGTGTCCTGAGATGTTTCCCATCGGCCTTTGTTAACCCCTTTCTATTGGCTGTTGACCCTTCACCTGATTGTTTTTTCTATGTGACCCTGAACTTGTGATTGGTCCCCTTTTGACCCTCCTGAAAGCCTTATAAACCCCTACCCCACAATAAACTTCCTCTTTCATCCGTCCCTCCCTAGTGGTCTGTGTGCTCCTTGCGGGGTCGCAGGGCCACGTGCTGGGGCGGGGGGAAGGGCATTCACCTCGCAGGTAATGGGCTAGCAGCCTAAAGCCTGGAGGTCTCACTAATCCGTCGGAACAGGTAGCACAGATATATTAATAAACAGATAGTACAACACATTTAGGAGTTAAAAACACAAACCCAGAGAGAACTTTTAAAAAGCTATATGCTTCAACTATCATTCTTAGCATTCTGGACATTTGGAATGATAAATTGGGTCAGACAGACTGTTTACTAAAAATTACTAAATGTTCATTCTTAATGCTAAATTTAGTAATCAATGTTTCACATCCCTTTGTGTCTTTTTTTTTCCAGAGTGCTGACAAGTATCTCTACTGTGACGGCAGCTTTACCTTATGCTCAGTTGCACATTTATTTTGCCATTAAAAATAGGGCATTTTAAAACTGCTTTGTCTAGTAAGGTAAACAAGAAACATAAAGCCTGAAAAACTGAGTAATACTACGCAGAACTCTGTGAATAAATCTATAAAAATGAAACAAAAACCACTTAAGACTCACATAGTCTTCTCACTCTCGAGCCCCAAATAAAGAGGCAATAAGACAAGTATTCTTATCTCCAATGTTTTTGTGCTTACTCAAATAATTGGGCGACTTTTTTTTCAGGTTTTCACAATAACCTTGAGGCTTACACACACTGGAATAGCTAATACCATGCTGATTTCCTGTTCTGTTATCCTCCTACATTTTTAAGTCAGCATTTCCTATGGAATAATGCAAGATATTTTGGGATTGGTCTCTGGGGTTTCTCTAATTTTGGCCAAAAGGATACTTTTTTTGATAATAGTTTGTCCGTACTGACAAGCTCCATTAAAAACATGAGCTTTAAAATGATCCTGTGAAAAAACTCTCAGTCAACCTTGTTCCTGAATCATGTTTATTTTCCCTTTGGTGCGCTCTTGCATCATGAGTTTTGGTGTTTTCCCACTTCTTCATCCTCCAGCAGTGAAAGTTCCCATAATTTTTTGTTGGCCCTCCTGCTGTTAACATGACTGGAGGTGATTGAATCTTACTGCTCATGGGTTTTTTTGCTGTCTCCTGGTGATGACTCTCAGCATGGGTTCTGCACCACTTTTTCCCCTCTTTCAAAAGGGCCAAACTTTTCCACTCTGGTGCCTCTGTTGCTGTTGGACGAGTCACTCTGTCCCAAAACACAGTATGAAGTCTTTTCTTCTCCTTCCTCTTAGATACATCCAATTCTCAGTTATTATCACCTTACTCTTCTTAATAGAGTTAAATATCCCCTTTTTAATAGAGCTAAACATCCCCTTCCAGTGCAGACAATGAAATCTTTTATTCCTGTTTTCGTTTTCTTAACAAATTATATTTCTTTGTTCAATGCTCATGTTGTCCCAGTACAAACTAAACTGCTATTTTATCTGCTTTGTTTCTTTCAACAGCTTAAGGCACAAAAAAAGATAGATCATTTACTATGTTTGGACAAGTTACATATATTTAACACTTGTTATCAAAAAAGTTTCTCCAACAACAGAGGGTGGTGCATTCAGCATTTAGTTTCTTTGAATTTGGAGTTTATCTTGGAATCTTTTTGAACCAATAGCCCTACACCTTTGCTTGAAAAAAGAGTGACATTGATTTTTCCCAGTTTCTGCACTCTATTTCCTACTTTTTAGGAACTGGGATGCATTATTTTGAGGGCTATCAAGTATGGTAGAATCTGAAAAGCATTTCCTTCACAAAAAAAAAAAAAAGTTGTTGAAATATCACAAAGAATGATTGCTTCATCTCTCAAGAAAAAGTTAATGGTGTCTCATGGGTAGTTTTGGCAAAATCATCTACTTGGATTAATATCAACTGCTTACTTCCTCTTTCCCTTCCTCCTTCCCCAACTGACTACTTAGTACTAGATAGAGAAGTATAAGAAAATGAATGTTTTCTTGAGGGTTTGTCTGTTTCTGAAATTATATCTCACCGTTGGAGACCAATAAAGCTGTAAAATTTTGTGTAAATTGCTCTTGGGTTTGAAAATGACTGATTTTGCAAGCTAAGGATGTGAATTTATATGGTAAACAAGCATCATTCATTCTGGTCTAATACAAAATAATATAAGACTTCAGACACAAAATAGAAAAAAAAAGAAGAAACAGGAAAAGAAATCCAGGTGTCCAACAACAGTTACAAAAAAACCCCCAAAGTCGAATAAATGTCATATTATATAATTTGGTACCAATTAGCTGAGGCCACTTAGGGACCTGTAGGCAGTGATTTGGTTGCAGAGTCAAAGTTATGCGTAGCTACACACACTCCCTGTGGGTTGTTAAGGGCAAATCTCTTAGGAATTCTGTGTCTGAGGACAAACCAGCTCCAGGTACCCTGACAGACTCCTTAGAACTGTGCCCACACCCAGCTGAGTGCAGAAAATCCCAGAACCCTGACTTCAAAAGCACCACTAAAAACATATCCTTAAGCACCACACTCTTATGCATTGCAGCAGTAATTTTATATTTAATCTTCCATATAGTATCTGGCTTAGTTTTGAGGAAGAATAATAATTTGTTCTGCATTCAGGATAAATTCTAGAAAATGCATTAAAATTTTCTCCTGCTTATTGTGCTGCTGATAATTTTGATTATTAAATAATAAAGTTTTATGTGTAGTTCTTTTTTTTTTCATGTAGCAACAGCAATCACTAATTTATATGAGTTAGGATCAAATACAGCTTGGGCTATGAATTATACAGAGATCAGGGTAATAAACTGAGTCATTCTTTATCTCAGTAAGAACAAAATTTCTTATCTTCTTTCTCAAGTGTTCACTTTTGAAAATGAACAGAGTCAGTAATGAAAACGTCCTTTGCTTGCCAAAGAAATCAATTTTCATGTAGCACATGGGGGTTTGCAGTTTTTGACTTAGTTGCAAGGAAGAAATCACACTTGTCAAGCCATCCAAATTACTGTAGATTGATAGTTCAACTAGTGAATAAACACTTCTGTTCCTAGAAAGTGTTATATACCTTTAATACATTTTTTATCTTTCTGTGAGTGACCACTCTTTAAGGGATGTTTTGATTTTCTGTTTTGAGAGATTTTGCTCTTGGGTAAACCCAGATATGAATTCCCAGAGATGACCTAAGTTTTGTGGGAAAACAGAAGAACATACACCTTCATGGGTATCAGCTGTATTGTCAAATTCATCACTGGGCAAATTGACATCCAAATAGTCCTGCTGAGTGCATTAATCACTTTCTTCTCCAAAAATTCTTTGGTCTACAGTCTCAGCAGCTGCACTGGTTTCTGTGTTTGCCCCCTTACCAGTTGGAACAAAATCTAATACCATTTTAAGTTTAAAATGTGTAGCTTTTTCTCTAGTTCTTCACTAATATCCTCTTGCATCTCTGTCTCAGTTGCCTTCCTCCACTTTCATTCATCCCTTTGGAGTTAACTAATCTCAATCTTTCTGAGGCACCAGATTAAAAGTCAACAATGTGCTTTTCCAGGAGACACACAAAAAGGTCTGTCATGAGCAATTAAAGCAAATATACAAACACCACAAATTATCATGTGAATAACCCATCATATGGGATGTAACCTTAAAGACAGAATAACACTAAAGGCAGAAAAGATCTTAATATTTAATGAAACACAAAAACTAGAGCTGTCTTTTCTTTAGAAAGTTTCTATCCATTTCCTTTAATTCATTTTGGTGAGCGCAGGGTTCTCTCACATAGCAGCAAGGAAAGTTCTTCAACTAGGGGAGAAGAGATGGGAGAAAAAAGCCTCAGGGCACATGGCAACCTGTCAACACATGAAATAAGCAGTGCTACAAATCAGACACATGGTCCCAATTCCTCTCAGCACAGACACTGCATTAGCAAGGCAAGGTTTGAGTAGGTCTTCATGCCAGGAAGGCCACAAAAGTGAGATGGGACTGAGCTCTTATGATAAAGAGCACCCACACTCAGATTTCAGTTTGGCACCTTCTGTTTGCAGTCTCTGCTCCTGAGCTGCTGTCAGAGCTTTCCTGTAAACAGGAAAAAAATCAAAGTTTTCTCGTTATTGTTCAGGGTATTTTGTCTTTCTTCCATTCTTGCTTTTTGTTTTTTTCTTTTCTTTTTCTTTTAGAGAGTCTGTTTCACTCCCTGCTTATTCTTCATACTCAGAATACTCTGCTTTGAACTTCTGCTGCCTTCACCCACTCCTGACTGTCCATCAGACACATCAGCTCACCTTCACTGATTTCTCCCTCAGAGAGACCAGTATTACTTTTCTATCTCAGGAAAAAGCCCAGTTCTCCATTTGTTTTCTTTAAAATATATCTATTTTTGCTTACTTGAATTATTGGAATTAATTTATTAACCAAGATCATAAAGTGTCCTTTGAAACAATAAATTTGTATTGCTGATCTTGAAGAAATTTTTTTTTTTTAAAGTATTGACCTTTCATAATTCCCTTTTATTTCTCCCAGATGAGGCACTCAAAACATTCAGATAAAAAATAATTAAAAACACCCCTTTGTCTCTGTAGCTTCCAAGAGCAAAGTCAGATAAAATTAAAAATAACTTTTAATCTTAAATTTAACAAAATTATTTTCCAAACCTCTGTTTCAGGTCTTTTCTTTCACTGTCAGCCTGCAACCCCGTGAACAGATGAGTCTTTTGCATTTGCTGAGCATAAAAGTGTTCTAACTAAGTCCTCAATGTACTTTACACATAACCATAGGTTTTGGTTACAGTAAATCAGAAAATAATCCTCATTTTACAGATGAGTAAATAAAAAGAGATAAACAGTCACAACATTCTGAAGGTGGTCTCCAGTTTTGACTTCTGAGTCCTATCAGCCACAAGTACAAAATCTAATGTCTCCCAAAACATACAAGGAGCTTCTAATATATGTTAGTTATCAAAATATAAATGTTAAAAAATAAAGAATGAGGTAAGCTAATAATAAGGCCTCTGACAAGGCCAACTAGAAAGCCCAGCTCACAGTTTTGGGAATTTAGGAACATGACCACTCTCTGTCATATCCACAATTTTTAGAAGTGCCTGTGAGCTGAAATGAATCATATCATGCTTTCTTTTATTCACTTGCTCAGGAAGATTATTCTGTGATCATAAATTAGAAAAGGAAACTTGTGGTTCAGTTTTCCTCCGGATTTGACAAAGTGAACATTGGGAAAAGCCCCTCCTATTCAGAACCCATTTTGAAAGGGAAATAGTGCCACATGTAAAAATAATAAATTAAAAAAAAAATTAAAAAAAATTAACACCCACGACAAAGTTGTCATAAAAGTCAGTCAAGGAAATGGTAAATCATTAAAATGATCAAATAAAATGAGATGGAAGTATTTGGCTGAGACTCTCACTGCCTAATGTTTTCCCCTACTCCTGGTCAAAAGACTTCCTGACAGCATTTTCCGGAATTTTATTCAACTTATTTTGAAATGACATAATCAGCAGGATTATCATGATTATTATCTCAGTTTCATTATTTCACAGCATATATTTCAGTCTTTCTACAGAGCCACGTCATGAGCAACCAAATGAGCACAAGTGTGAGAGTAACAACTACAACACTTTGCAATCCATAGGTGGAGGAAAATCCAGAATGTTTTTCCTTTCTTAAGTTACAGATTCTTCCCTCTTCCACAAATATACATCAACAATCAGGTGGAAGTATCCCTGGGAATGTTACATCTTAGACTTCCTAGATCTTGGAGAATATTCACAGTTATTTGAGGAGAAACTCACAAAGAGTTGCATTTGTAGCAGTGTCTTCTACATCACCATTGCATAAATTGAAGAGATAATTTGTGAGATGTTGAGTTTCCTTGGGGTCAAAATGCTGCCCAATCACAGACAGCTATACCTTGGTATTGTGAGCAACAACAAGCTCACGTGATCCACACTTAACTAAGAAAAAAATTCTCTTTATAATACCAGGAAAGTACTTTCATATCAGTTGAAAAAGGTCATTGAGATCTAGATGTGGTTTAGTTTGCAAATAAAACCTCATGATTTGTCTCTTTTGTTTGTTTGTTTGTTTCACTGTAAATGTCACCTTTTAAAAATTACAAGTAGTTTATTTTTGCTGCTAAATGAATCCAGTGACACAGTTCCCTTCCTTACACCCCAAGGACCTTTGTGAGCATGTGGGAATTGAAGAACATTTAGGCTACTCCAGCTATACTCTTCTGAAGAAAAAGTTTAGCATTCCAAAATGTAAATGATGATTTTTCTTGGTTTTAGAAGTGTCAGATGTGAATTAGTGAGATGCAGGCCCACAGAGGGGTTCTCTGCTGAGCCCTACTGATATCCTTAAAACAGACTGGCCTGGACTGGCCATAATCTCCCATTTTATCTCCATGTGGATCTAATATTGTAGAGTGAGAGAAGAGAGACTGATTATTGTAAAGGACTTGGATATCTGGGCCTCAGCCCAGGCATTTCTGCAAGCACTCAATGAGTTACACTGGGTTCACCAGGTATTAGATGTAACTGGTTAAAGCCAAAAGAAGAATTTTCATTTAAATTTTTCCTTTAGCAGTCAAAATTTGATGTTTTAAACAAAGATTGGACTTGCTTCTGCTTTATGTCCCTGAAAGAGGGTATGTCAGATAATTGCTTGTGATATATACTCCTCACATACTCCTGGCAAGTCATGAATTTAGGCAAATAAAGCAGGTCATAAATGCTCACTTAAAAATAAAATCACATTTTGAATTAGCCTTCTACATGAAATAGATGTGTGATATGTATATTCATATACTGAATCTAAGAGAGGCTTTACACATCTCTGCTGAAGGCAGTAAAAACTGACATAGAAGAAACATAAAGAAAAACACTTTCGAAATAAGAAGTTGCAATTAAAGCACATGCAGGCAGATAAGCCATTTCAAATAAAACTATGTAACCAATCCATAGAATAAAACACACAAAGAACCTTTTTGCAGTTATAAATTTGGCTTACAAATGGATTGTTTTCACTTCTTTAACACAGCTGATTAATTGTTGGAAATACCTAAGAAAGCCTTTTTTCCTATGTTTTATTTTTATAACCTATATTTTCACTTACTTCGTAGAGCAGAGAATTTTGGGTGAGGTCCACCATTTCCAGAAGCTGTCACTGAACAGAACCATTGATCATGATTCTTTTATTACTGCTGATGGCACTGATGGGACCCAGCTATACCAGACCCTTAAAGGACTTCTAGCTCTCTGCATTTGCCTTAAACTGAGGCACACGTACATTGTAAAAGGTAGCTTGTACCCTTTCCTAAAGAAAAAGACAGGTTCCTTCATTCACACCAAGACTGTGGGAATGTATTTCTACTTTGATAGGTTATCTGAGAAGTTTCATGCAATGCCAGTGCAGCTCTAATTGTAGTGTAAAATCTGGAATACTGCTGTTTAGGAGTAAAAGCAAACCTTTCATTTCAAAATGGGATATGAACAGACAACTCTTCAGAAATTAGGCTGTAGCTGTGATCAGCTCTTTCACTTGACGTGCTGCAAGTTTTGGCTATGGCACACACCCCCCTCACCAAGTGGTTGTCAGATCTGTTGGGATTTTTATTTGATGGAATAGCTTCTTTTGATAAATGGGTACCACTGTGCTGGGAAGCTGTGCCATTCTGGACACAGCCCTACACGGGTACATTGTGCTCTGTCAAATATGGATCCACAGCTGGAGCTGGGGAGTTGCTTTATGTTCTTCTTATCATTTAAGTTCTTAAAGAAAATCAAGAGGCATCCTCAGACTTGTCTCGACAACGACACAGACAAGGTGGGGAGCCCATTCTTAGGGACACTGGAGAACAGGAGATCCAAGGGCATTCTGTTCTCCTGTGGCCCCAGGAATTCATCACTGGTGGTGTCATATATCTTATAGCTTCAGGGAAGGAAGAGATGCCCTTCCTGAAGGATATTATCAACCCTTGTTCTTAATTTAACACGTGCTGACTGAAGGAGAAAGATGTCATCATAATATTTGGCTGTAGTTCCCCTGACTGTAAGTCTCTGCATGTTTTCAGTTCTCTGCCATTTACCTACATGGCTCCAAAACCTGGGAAATCATAAAGCCAGTGTCCTTAAAATGTCTCTCTTTTTGACTATTACTTAAACGGAATCAACAATTATTATTATCTGGTGGTTTGAGTTTTTTTTCTGAGATGAGCAGCAAATTCCAAAGTCGTACACCTTACTGCACAGAACAGAACTTTGGTGGGTTAAAAATTTAATATACTGAGAAATGTTTGCAACTGTCAGGTTGGACAACGTTGGAAAGGACTCTGTGAACACCACAAAGAACAGTGATGAAAGCTTATTTCTCTCTCTCTGATTTTGTTCTGCTGAGGGTGAGTCTCCTTTAGTGAACAAGTATTAAGTTTTCTAAAAACGGTATTTGTAACAGGTGTCTTCAGAGCAGGAACTGCTAACAGTAGCTATATATATTAATATTAATATTAATATTAATATTAATATTATGTAGATATACATCTGAACAGGCTTTGTTCTTATTTCTCAGATTTGAAGCATGACTATGTCATAACCAGGTGAAGAAAGAACAAAAAAAATCAAAGAGCATGAACTTTCAGAAGATCTGACATACAGCACACTCCAAAACTGCATAAAACTCTTCTACCATACCTTGCAGGAGCACACATGAACTAAACAGCAGACTTGAGGACCATTTTCCATTCTGTGCATGCGTATTGCACACACCAGACACTGTGGGAAAGATTCCCATCTAGTGTTTCATATTTAAATACACACCTGAAGAACTGTTTTTGGTGCAAAAGAATAAGAAACATCACTACTGGCCTTTAGTAAGAGAGGAATTTGTAACATGGTCACTTGGAAATGGTATCCATACCCCATCTCTTTGCAAGAAACTGAGGATGAGAATGTTAAAAGGAAAAAGAAGCTGCCAATAAAACATAGGCCACAGTGAGGAGCATAGTCAGTGAAACATAGTGCTCACCTCAGGGTCCTCTGCTTTAATTTAGAGAAGCTGCCAGCTGTATTCAGACAGGTAGAAAGTTTTCCTCCATAGAACTTAGAAGAAAAGCCCTAGTTGCTCTCAGTGTGGCAATAGAAGTTTTTTCTTATTAGTTTCCTGAAGTGTAGGAGAGAAACAAAACAAAATCACAACAAAAAGAGTATAGAAGGACAAGAGAACAAGGAGTCCTGAGGCTCACCAAAAGCATTTTTCATTCGCCGAAGCTGTACACTTGTCTTGGCTCAAGCAGGAGGGCTCTGGGACATCAGAGCTTTGTCTTTTCCCTTGGAAGGAAAGAAAAAAACTTCTCCCTTTAAAGGAAAGAAAAATCTTTCCCCAGACCAAGGACTCTGCTAAAAACTCTGCAGTGGGAATTTCATCTCTTTCCTCACCCTTGGAGGGTGGCTCCCTTGGGAGGGTGGCTAGCCCCCAGGAAGCTCTGTGATGGAAAGCAAAACCTGAGGCACTCAGCAAGGTCAAACTGTGTGCATATATTTATGTCTGTTTTTAAATGGAAACTGGCTACCTTTAAGCTATGAATTAAGACCAGCTTAATGAGTTTGAGTGGCTTCACTCCCAATTAAAATCCTTGAATAGCTGATATGAGCCTGGATGCTGCTCCTGCCAAGATGCCAGACAAAAGGACTCAGGAGTGGCCCTCTTACCTGTTCCACCAGACTCTTCTGCCAGCTGCAACCTGCTGATGTACCATTCCTGAACAGCGGGCACTCAGCCCGTACCAGCGAGAAACCATCCCTGCATCCACTGTCATTAGTGGTGCTTCCAAATGCTGGCATGCAAAAAGCCAAAAAACACATGGGAATAGCTTGGGAAGTGAACAGGGAAGAAATCATCAGACATTTCTGATGCAGATGTGGAAGCAAGTAGGCAGCATTTACTGGGTAAAGGGTTACTGATAAATGACAGTTGATTTATTTTTTGTTTGTTTGACAGACATCTTTGTTGCCAGTAACTGACCCAGAACGCATTTTGGCTTCCATCCTAACAAACTGCAGGTGGACTGGGGGTTGAGGTGATGCCATTCATTACAAATTATCATCTGCTAGATCAAAGTGCATGGGGAAATACTGCAGGTGTGCTGTGTTAATACCTACATCTATCTCTCAAGTAATTTAATAATCAAATCTAATGTGGCTTCCGTATCAGTGTGCTCTCTTGGACCTCAAACACTTGATGAATCTTAATGCATCGTATGTTGGCAGAGTTCACATGCTAGATATACAGTACTCATTTTTCCTTTTTAATACTTGTGTCATCTGTGAGTGGGGAATACAGAAGATGATATTGTGTGTGCAAGCACGGGGAACAACATCCAGGCTCAGTGATCTCATGAGATCTGAGGGGTCTTTTGTCCTTCTCTTGCCCCCCAGAGTTGATATATCTAAATAGGGTTTCACATTCATTAGTGGAGGCTTGGCTAGGCTTACATAGTTTAAGGTACCTGGTTTTGGCAGCTTATTCTTAGAGTTAATAGTAATCTAGGCATTTGCAGCCCTCAATGCATCTATCCCCCAAACACTCCAAGTGAAACACGAAAGTGTCATTTGTCATCCTTGCTTTTATATGACACAAAATGGAGGCAAAGAAAACCAGCAATATGCCCTGTGCCACACAAGAGAGAATACCCTCCCCCCCCTCAGCAAAGGAGGGAACTAAACCCATCAGCCCTGAGAGAGTCTTGTGTTTTCAAAGTGCCTTTCTCTCTTCATGGCTTTCATTTCATTAGTTACAAACGGTCTACTGTGCATGGGTGTGACTGAGGTTCTCAACTCAGTTCCATTCATTCATAGCTTAACAAATTACTAGTCAACTGAACCCCCTCTGTCCCTGTGCACACCTTCAGCAAAAATAAGCTAATACAGGCTAAAATAATCCTTTTCTTTGGGGTTTAAAAGGGAATGCATTGCTTTGCACCAACACAGGGACAGTTGGTGGGGCCACTGAAACACAGTAATTTTTGCAGCTGCCATAATTTGTTTAGGGATCAGGGCCTTGAAAGAGAAAGAGCACTAACATTTGGCTGTTTAATGTTCAGCGAAATCTGAATTTAGTAATGCAATCATTTGATTTTTGGAAAATTAGCTTTCTTCTCGTGTTCTCATAAGTCTTAAAAATATTTTGTGGCCTTTTAGTTTTCTCAACAGGCTATATAATGTTTACTTTTTCAGGATAAAAAATATAATCTAATAAGAATTAAGTCTGAAAAAATTCACAATATCTTCAAAGGCATGAGGGGAGTATAGACTCCGGTCATAGTGGTCAGGTCAGAACTAGATGATCTTTAAGGTCCCTTCCAACCCTAATTCTGTAATTCTATGTTAGTGCTTCTGTGGCTTAAGCCTTCCTATTTAGCCTGGTAGCCTAAAACTTCCATCCAACCATCCTCCTCTATGGATGAGGCTGCAGCAGGCACTGGAGGTCCAGGGCTGTGCTGGAGGAGCAGGTGAGTGGCTCTCTGAGAGAATGTGCTGTGGCTTTCTCCCCAAGCCTCACCTGAAGCAACCACAGCTCCCTCCTGGGGGGAGAGGAGGGGAGTGCACAGCCCCTCCTCACTCCCAGCCACCCTCCCTGCCAAGCAGCTGCATTTACTGAGCTCGAGGGTTGGATTTTGTCCCGTAAACACCACTGGGAGCACTTCAGCTCTGGTGCTTCTTCCCTGCCAGAGCACAACGTGCTCCTCCAGGTACCCCTGCTCAGCCCTGGGGACCCCAGGGTGGCATCTCCCCTTCCCACTAAGGGCCATATAGGATGTTGGCCATCCCACAGACTCACTGTGGGCACCTATCCCAGTGAGATGCTGTTTCCCCCTGCTGTGTGTGGCTGCAGCAGATGTTTCTGATTTTTGGGTCCAAAGGAAACTTTATAAGGCTTTTCCTCCCTTTCCAGGGAGGGATGCCAAAACACTCAAAAAATGGGAAATATATGACTTTATTCAGATTTCCAAAACCAGGAGGGAAATGCTGCAGATGAATTGTTTGGAAGTGTGTAATGGGCCAAACTCTGCCATCGGGAAAAAAAAAGACTAGGAATTGCACTTGTATAATTCAAATATCCCTATCTGCATAAAGGGGGGAAAACCTCTCTACTTCAACAGATAACATGTAATTTTTCTAAAACTTCTTCAGACAAGGATAACACAACAATCTATCTTTTTAAAACTAATTCCAAAATGGAACAAGGAACATTTTGCTACACACATCTGTACTTTATCTTAGCACACTGAGATGATGATGTTCAGTTGCCTTCAAAACACAGCTTAACATTCTCAATCAGTCAATTCTTTGTTTAAATTTGATTTTAAAAAGAACTGTGGCAAGCTTGTCATCAAACCATAATTTCACTTAGTTTCTAAAAATCTACTTCAAAATAAATAAATAAAACAGCCCAAGAAAAAGGGAAAATATTTTATCCGTTTGTATCTGAATTTTCCTGCCTTGATGAAGCCAAAGATGTCTTCATGGGGAAATAATCTCAGTTTTTGAATATCAGACTTGTAAGGATTACAAACAGCCTGAAGGTTTGCCTTCCTGCAGACACTCTGCTTGTAGACCTCTCTACTGCTTAGCAGAGAGAGATTCACCTGAGTAATCAATTATTTCACTGAGCAGCTGAGCTGTTCAAGATAAACTACTACAAGCATTCAGAGAACAATCCTTGAAGGCAAAAGACTGAGCACATCCGCTACACCCTTGATCTACAGGATGGATTTTTTTTTGGCACCATAGATGGATGCATCAATAAACCTGTTCAAACTAACCTTAAATATGAACAAGGTGGATATAAATTATTCCACTTTCTTTTGATGTGAGATTGTTAAACTCACACCATAGAAGACTTCTTTTTCCTTTATGTCTCCTCACTCTTATTGACCTATTTCTTCATCGGCCCAGGGTTGACTACTAAACAGCGAATATTTTTTATGTGCTCATATTATTCTTTACATGCCGCTTACATGCTATCAAGATTTTTTATTCTTTAGGAACTGTCTTACTTCTTGCCCCACTAATTCTATTTCTCTCAGTAAATTTCCTTCCTGTTCAGCTCTTGTACTCTCCCTTGCCCCTCTTCATTATCATAATATGTACTATACTAATTTATAGCTGTCCCAGGAGCAGCATCCTGTCAAGCAGGAATGGGTCTCTCTGAAAACAACAGAGGACAGAGCCTGTCTTTAGCACAAGTAGCCTGAAAATACAAATGCAGAGCACTGCTCTCTTCTGCCAATGTGGTTTTACCTCCAGCAACAGCAGGTTTAGTGCCACTGTAATGCAGCTTATTTAGCTTTGAAGAACAACCAGTGCTGCAAGACCCGATAAATTTGTGTACACTGTTAACTGCACAGAATTGAGCTGAAATTGCACAGACATATTTAAAGTAAGCCAGTACAAACATACTCAACTCACACTTCTGCTGGAGATCCACGGCAAGTTTCAGTTGTGGGAACAGCATTTTCCTGTGAGGGTGAACCTTTTCAAACTCCCAGTCTTGTAAATCTCTGAGAACTGGAACACACTCAGCACTCTCTAAAGCCCTGGTGATCCGAGCTCGGAGCGCTTCACATTGCTCTGGCAGCAGGGTAGTTCTTGCAATATGTTAGTACGTATGGAAATAGTCAAAACCTCATGGAAATAATAAGGTTCTGAAGACAGGCAAAGCTTTTGTTAAAGTAAGAAATAATGACTTAACATGACATCTTACATTTAAAACTGAATTAAAAAGAAGCAAATACCAGTTTGCTGAACTTACACAACCATTCACTTAAGGTACAAATTTTGAAAAAATTTACAAGCTGAGCACCAAAAAGTGTGTGATGCCAAGATGGTGTTACTTATCAACTAAGGAGGCTGAACTGTCTCCTGACAGACTCACTTATATTTGCCGGCACACCCTGACATGCAACTTGAACCTCTTCTGTTTTTGAAGGAACTTGAAGCAGCACAGGAATCATGCCAGGGCAACAGAGAGGTGCAGCAGGAAGTGCAGGCTACAAGAGGATGGTGGATCATCTGATAGGGTTAGGAGCAATCTGCTTTGCCTTGGAAGAGGCAGTCTGTCTCCTTCTATGTTGAATAAGCTCAGAAGACTTGATTCAGAGGAAAAAACTCTTCTTTCTCCACCTGTGTGACCACCTGCAGTATCATCCTATGTCCATCATCCCATGCCCAGTTTAGCATGCTTATCTCTGTACCTTTTAACTTCAGCAAGGTGCCCTTAGGTTAAAATATGCCTTCACTACACAATCCCGACACGTTTCCAATTCCAATATGTGCCTAGTCCTACTAAATGAAAAGATGCACAGCCAACTAACTGTCCAAAATGGGGAAAAAAAGTACATAACCCACATACAGGTTCTTCAACACATGCTGTGTGGGATGAGAAATGAAGCTGAGAGTGCCAAAGCACGATTTCAGTCAGTCATCTGTTTCAAGAATCTGTTTTTTCTCATGTTGATCTTAAATGTGCACAATCTCTACAATTCAGGAAAGGTTCCTCAACACATCAGTGGCATCAGAAAGTAGCCCTGAGGAAGCCAAATTATTTTATTTTACGAATTAGTCTCTTTACCTTTAATTAATTATGAATTAACTGAGGCTTTGTTTGTGTCAAGTTTGCTCCTCAAGCAAATTTTGGTACTCTAGATGCAAACATATCCTGCCTGTTATTCCTGAATTATTTGTTACATTCTTAACTTTGTATTTTGAGGGCTTGGCAGTTCAGAATAAAAGTCTTTACAAAATACATGTTTTGTTTTTGATCTGAAACTGAATTTTCATTTACTAACGAAAGTGAAAGTGAAGGATATGACACCCAAGGAAACACTTTTTTTCAGGAGCTTCTTTACATACAGATATTTGCATAGTCTGAGACACCTCCACTAACCACCGCAACTATACCTCCTATTAACTGGGTTAAAAACACTAATGTTCAAGGGTTATGGATTCTCCAGGTTGTTTAAAATATAAAATATATAAAATATTTGAAAGCAGTCCTATGAGAGCTGAATCCTTTCAGACAGACACTCTATCAGTAACTTGCAAGGCTTGCTGCTCTTTAAGAAAGTATTTTCCAGAAACTATTGTTACACTCAGGTGAAAAAGCCATTTCTTTTCCATTATACTCACGATGCAAAGAAAAGTAGAGTGCAGATTCAGAAACGTATATATGTCTGAGAGGGAAGAACAAAGGTCTGGGATAACAAAACCCAGTGTATTTCAATGCACAAGAACACTCTTTATGCTTATGGCAACTAAACAGAATACTTTTTTAATGGATCATCCCAACCTCACCAAAACATCTGGTCATCTTTTCCCTTCTGGACTGTTTTTCCCTTTTAATTTGGCTTTGCTTATCTTAGGACTGGTGAAGGTTAAGCAAGTGCTGGCAATGAAAACCAGTGAAAAGGGTTTGATGGTTTGGGGCAAAGCCAGGAGGACATTGTCCAAGCTGCTCCACATTGACCCCCAAGTGCTTTAAGTCTCCAGCAGAAGAGCCTTCCATGAGACAAGTAATTCAATCTTTTTTCTGGATGGCTCAAGTCTCCTTACCCAAGGCTGTGAGTTCATCATGACCTTAAATGAATTAACTGAAACTATATAATTCATAACTATTGAAACATCACCTGCAGCTTTAACTCTCACTTGGGAGACCTGAAGCATAATAACTATTTCCAGTTATTTCCATTTTCAAAAATCCTTTGTACATAAAGCAGGTAATGCCAAGGTATTACTTGGCCCTAAAATACATTGTTGTTATCAGTTTAGAAGGATTAGCACTTCGTCTCTTCATAAACAAACCTCATGGCCTTTTAAAGACCCCTTTAAAACTTGTTTCCACACCAAAATGAATCAGTGACTGATGAAGACTCAGCCATTTTTATGGATTCATGGCTGCCTAATATGTAGTTTTACAATACTGGGTATGATGTCCTGTTTCCTCCTCCCAAAATAAACTTTCATTAAAAACACCAAAGCTGGAAGCAGTTCCTCTATATCAAGACTTCCCCCTAGCAAGTTTTTTCAGAGCAGAATTAATACATATATTTTCAAAATATGAAGGCTTTATCTAACAAGTCTTCACCTCTTTTGACAGAATAAATCTTTTTTAATTCTACATCATTAAAAACTTTTCATGAATACTATGTTCATAATTTCATTGAGTTTTTACTTTCAGTCTTATTTTTCTTTCTTTCACTTTATCGAGCTCCTATCTGGAGCTGTGCTGCAAATGCTCTGTGATGTTCTATGATACTGGGAGTAACTGGTGAAAGTTAACAAAAAGCTCTCAGGCAGTTGTCTGTTAGTCTGCTGTGAGTGGAAATGGACCACAGTGGACAATGGGCAAAAGGTGAAACAAGAGCAGTTCATGCTGGATATATGGAAAAACCTTTTCCCCATAAGGACAGGGAGGCAAAGGAGCAGCTGCTGCCCAGTGCAGTCTCCAGCTTTGATGTATTTCAAGCCCTGACTGGATTAAGCCCTGAGCAACCTGGTCTGAAGCCATGGCTGACCCTGCTCTGAGCAGGAAGTTGGATTAGAGGCTTCTCGAGCTCCCTTACAAATTGAATTGCCCTGTGATCCCATGAAAATTCATGTTTTCCAAGCTGTGCAGAGCTTTTAATTTATAAATATTACAGTAGACTCTTGCTGGTTCTCCTATGACCCTCAAAGTCCTGCTGTCACCACTTAGCAATGCAAAAGAGATCATCAGCTGTCTTGTGAGATTTTCACACACACCTTGCAGAGATAAAGTATCAAGGTACAAATTCTGTGTTAATATACCTGCAGGGATAATCAAAGACAGGGAAAAGTGAGCACTTAAAAAGAGATAAGAAAAAGGTAAGTCTTTACGTAATAAAGTTCAGTCAAGCTTAATAAATACAGAGTACAGCAGCCACAGTACCATGAATAGCTATGATAAAAAAAAAAAAAATATTGCAGAAAGGGGTGTACAAGACATGCTTTCCTATATCTTCAGCTTCTGGAGGGAGGCGGACACCAGTTCATCCCCTCAATGGCCAGGAGTTGTTGCTGGATTCCATGACCAGCACCCCACTCTGTCCTCCCAATACTTATCCTGGCTGGGAAGGACACAAGTTGTGCCAGGTCACTCCAGTTTCTGGTTTGTGATGTCTCATGGGGCAGCCCCATTCTTGCTGTGCCCTGGCACAAAGTTTGGAATGCAGATTTCCTAAACAGCCCAAAGGGAGAATAATAAGAAGAATAACATGCCATCTTTAGAAGAACTACCACACATGAACTCCTCAGAACTTCAACAACTGAGTTGTGTGAACCTGAAACATCTGCCACACTTATGGACACTTAAATCAGTAAAAATGGAATTTAAAAAATAGACCTGCACTGTTTTCCAACCTCACCAAGACAATGTGTCCTCTGCAAACTCCAAAAGGTAGGTCTTTGCTAGAGGAGGACAATTTCCAAGGTTCTTCTATTTCATTGGAAGACACTGTTCATGCATGCCTATATAGCAATCCTTTAGCAACTCCAGCAATTGGTAGGAAGGTAATGCTATTCCATACTTAATTTTAGAGCATTTTAACTAATATCACTGCAGAAGTATGGCAAAACTACCAGACCAGCTAGCTCACTGATACTACTGAGAAGATAAATATTCCCCAGATCTCAGCTGGAGGAGCAAAGCAGTAAAGCTCAGCTCTCAGCAAGCTACCAATCAAGCCCTGATTTTGTGTTTTAAAGTTTATGGGGTTTTTGGTCTTTCTTAGCTGAGGACAAGCACTTCATTATCAATCTGTACACCAGGCCATTTCACAGAGACCTGTAAACTGGCAGGAAAGATAAGGGTCTCTGACAAGTAGTAATTCTTTTCCACCTGTATTTTTGTTTCTATCTCCAGCCATCATCCTTCTAAGGCACCAGTAATAAAAGCTCCCAGGCAAATAAAACTCAGGTCCCCTCTATAAGTCACATTGAATACACTATAAAAATACCTCTGAGAATTTATAGCCCCAAAAGAATGCCCACTGACTGCACAGAGAGCATCTTATGAGAATACCCCTGGGAGGCAGTACTGGGAAATTCCATCCTTGTTACGGAGGATTTTCAGTTCAGAGGTTCTTAAATCAAGAGAAACTTGTAGGCAATTCAACAAAGCAGAGACATAAGAGGAGTAAAGGTTACATTTTGCTGAATATGGCATCAGAAGCATTCCGTGCTACTGAATAAAGTCTTCAAATTTACAAAATCCTTGTTTAAGCAATCCTAATCATCACAAGACCTCAGAACAGCAAAAACACAGCACTGCCACAGTGTAAACGTAGAGGCAGAAAGCAGCAGAAATCATTGGTGATACAGCCTTGACAGATTAACAATGCAGTGCTCCCAACATCAATATAAACCCACCCATAGTCAATGCCTTCTTGGCAGTTGGATGCCTATAAATTGCACCTCCATAGTCAGCTACCTTTTAGATTTGAATTCTTTCTTGGAGACCAGACAGCAGCCATGAGTCAGCTCCAAAGGAAATGATCTTTTGGGATGATCATCAACACAAGAGTTCGCAACAAAACTTCCTAAATCCTGGAACAAGGAGAGGTTGAGGAGATGTTCCCCTCAGACAACATTAAAGGGCAGAGGCTGCCTCTGGAACTTTGATTCATGATTTGCCTGAAATCCTTGGATGCTGAAGTGCTTCTTCACCCTGCAAACTCCTCAAGAGACTTCTCATGTAGTGTTTCTGCCTGCATTTTCCATTCGAGAAGGAATAGCCTGGGGAATTTTTGAAAGGTTTCAAGGGGATTTTTGTTTGCTACAACGGACTTGACATATTTTAGTTAAGCCTCTGCTACACTCAGCAACTTTCTCACTTTGGTGAAGGATTCAGATACATTGTATTCTGCTTTTGGTCGGAGTATCTCTACAGGTTTTTAGGAATGGGAATTTCTAATAGTGCCCCTCTGCCCAATTGCATTTCCCTATTACCAATTAGGAAATCACTGGAGGCATGAATATTATATGCTGCAGAACACAGTAAATTTAATAGGTGTACAGGTTCACTGCTTCTAAATGCTGCACAGCTCTCGATGTAACAGGCTATTAGTTGGAGGAGTAAAGCTGTGTTTGCCGAAGAGCCCTAGTAATATCTTAAATAAAATTTACTCAAGTACATTTACAGAGGTGTCACTGAGAATTCTCATAAAAATGGCTCTTAAGCTGCATTTAACAGGCTTCACTTGATTAATTGAGAAATATATTGGCTAATATTGGTGATCTGTAGACACATAAATGTTTTCATTTACAGGAATATTACTAAGGAAGCATTGGAGGTGAATAAAACTTTAATTTAATTTAAAAAAACAAGTCAAACTGTACAGATTTCTTTAACAGGTCATCTGAACACATGAGATCTAATCTAGAAGCAGGAAATCAAGATCACTGTGACAACTTCTGACTATATGTGTCCTGACTAGCAAATACTTGTATTATTAGTATTGCTTTGTTCAACATCCCAGTGAACAAGTCATAGTAAAATAGCACTAATTACTAAGTCCTGTTCTAATCTGTGTCTGTGAGTACACAATATTTGACCCCCATCTTGGTGGAACACAAAAAGAAGCAGGGACAGTCCAACATCACACCATGCAGCTCAGGGGTCTGACATACAAAATTAGGGTCTAGAGTCCTAGGAAGATCCTAGGAGCACAGGAAGGAAGGAACTTTACTGCTTGTAAGAGAAAGCTTTGTGCTTTCTCTTATCAAAAATATAACAGTAAGCACCTGAATTCAAAGGCCCTAAAGATTAAGTCCTAATGGAGAATCTCACCTTCCCACCTGCTCAGGCCTGCAGTTGAAACATTGATGTCTTGAGAGAGTCAACGTGCTTTGCCCATACAGGTTTGATTTAACTAACCTTCAGGCTGTTTGTTCTTAAGAGTGGCTTGTTTCTTTTTATCTCTGAACAATCTTTATTACCTTAAGCAGATAAATCAAGCCCCTGTTAGAAAGATAAGGAAGTGTTGACATGAAAAAAGCAAAATGTTTTGACATTATGCTGCAAGCAAGCACAGCAACTTGTTATAGACAAGCCCTCAACTGCTTAGTATCTATTCTGGTGAACAGAAAAACCTTCTTTGGAGTCCTGTTTTCAGACTGGATTTGTAAAGAACCTGCAGACCCTGGAGGGACACAGCGTGGGCAGGTGCTGGTGGCACTCACTGCTGAGTCCCAGCTCTTCAAATGACTAAGGAACACTCTTGCAGAGCTGGAAAACTTGGGAATTCCACATAACTTCCTAATGCATCCATATTATCAACAGGAAAACTTCTCTAAAATCAATAGAAAAAAAAATCACGGTGCCATGATGTAAGTGATCATTTCTGGATACAAATATGTTAACTCATCACAGACACATCAATTCCTACATTGGTCTACATCCTAAAAGTGATTTTTATTATTTGTTTTCCACCAGCCTTTCTCAGCAATCATTTATGTGAGCTTTACTAGATCATCATCTGAGATCTGCCTCTAGATGTTTTCTCTACAATGAGACAAAATGCTGCAGTGAGGAGGTTCTTAGAACTCCAAACAGAAGTATTCAGTCTGCTGATAAAGGTGCAAATAAGGCATCTTTTAAAATAAAACATGAAAACAATTAATTTATCAAACCCAAGACAATTTTAAACAAGACAATTAATGAGTACATGGGAAAGGAGAATTGGTTTCAAGTGCTACAGAAGAAATAAAATCCTTGTCCAGAGCAAATGTCACATCAGCTTCTGCTGTGTGTCAACTACAAAGATTTCCAGCCCATTTCTAGAGTTTTAGTCTGAACTGTTCTAGCACTTTGAGTAAAGTAGCACCATCTTGCCCCAAATTTATGCGTTTAAAGTAGTTTCACAGGGAATAACAAGATGATTTCGGATATGAAACACTGGGGATTAGTTCCAGGGAAATGCTGGCTTTATTGTACAAATATTCAGTTACATCTTCCAAAAAGAGGATAGCCTCACAGTATCTTGCTTCTAATTATCACTGATAAACCTTATCAGTGCTATGTGAATCACCCACACTATGTAAGAAATAAAATTACAACCAGGAACCCAGATTTCTTTTCAGAAAAGTTGACATCTGCTGACAGCACAGTCATTCCAAGAAATTTCTGTTTTCTCCCGAGGAAAACAATCTCTACTGTAAAAATTTGATAGAAAAAAAATTCTTTCAAGAAGGAAAACTTGCAGAACTCAGTAGAGCACAGAAAGCTATCTTGGTAAGAGGATAAAACTAGTTGGTTGTCCTTCAGAAAGGACTTTGTAGAGGCATAATGTAGCAAATGACCCCTGAGCAGTCTATGCAACACTTTCACAGAAGGAGATTTGGTTGTGGAACTGTCAGCAGAATAAACCCATACACTGGTTTGCAGAAAGCAAGGCACATTTTCCCCCATTTCACTGTCTGGTTGACAAAGTTCGTCTCCGGAAGCACGTCTCAGAATTAAGACTGCATCACATATTCACCAGAAACAGAACATTTTCAAACATATCTCAGTGATTTTAGAAACTTATTTGAGAGCCTTTAGTCACTTTGCTTGTAGTGTCTCAGTTGCCTTATAAAATAAGAATTAAGATAGTAAATCTGCTCTGCTTCTCATGAAAATGGACCCCTACAAGTCCTAAGCAGATGCGGGTGATTTTGTAATAGTTTTCTACATACAGTATTATACCGGTTAAGTATGTGGGAGAAAATTCTTAGAAATTCTCAGATAAAACAGAAGAAACTCAAAAGCTCCAGTCCTGACTGATGTGAGGTTCTAAAGCCTGCAAAGCTCTTAAAAGCAGGGCTTTTAAAATAAGTCTGGATAAACTCATCAGATTCGTAACCCTTGTAACTACAGTTTTACTTGTGCAAATGTGTTACCCCATTTTAAAATACTGTTCCGCTTCACTGTGTGTAATTTAGAAAGCTACAGAGCTGCCTATGCTTTAAGAGTGGAGAGCAGCTGGGGGGAGGATAATTCCCACACAGCACCTTGTCACATAGAAACATGAGGCATTATTTCTATTAATTGTTAAACAATTTGTCTGCTCTACCACCAAACAACTTTCCCTCATGCAATCCACAGCCCTGCCAAGAGAACCTTGCCAAATCACCACTCCCTCCAGCTGAAAGTAATTTTCATGAGCTCTTGTTTAAAGTAGAAACCAAATGGTTATTGTATTTTTTTGTTAATGTAATGCAGCTATACTATAACAACCTGTGGCAGATACACTTGGATATTCATGCTAACAGATGTTTGAGAAAGGAACAATTCTATTTGTGCTGAATCGATATAAAAACCATCTTCCTCCCCCCTGAAAATATATATTAGAGAAAGAACTACATTAATCCCTAATGTAAATCCACTGAAGTCAGCACTGTTACATTAGCAGTGAATTTGACCCTTTGTGGTTAGTTTACATTTATTTTAAAGCATTGTCATGAATCCATCTTCCCTCTGTCTGCTTGCCTTCCATAAGAAAGGATGAGCTCCACCAAATAATGAGTGAATTACTTGGTGGTGGCTTTTGGAGTATGTACTGAACTTCTCCAGTTATCTCAGGATATGGTTTCATATGTTTAACTTTTGTATTTGGATAAAGGGATTACACCATGAGTAATGTCTAACAACCATTGTATATGGTTTATTTGCTTTACAATGTCTGCTGAATCTGCTGAAGACCAAATCCAATTAAAAAAAAAGAATCTAAAAAATACCTAAAGTCTCAAAAATGTACCAAATTAGGGACACTGCTCTTCTACTTGAGGACAAATGTTCCTGTGTCCATGAGAATCCCAAATGGTCCTGCCTCAAACACATCCAGTAATTTCCATCACTGGTGCCAGTAGGAAACAAAACAGTGAAAAGAAAAATAACAAGGAATGGAGAAAATAAGTGCAGGACTGAGAAGAAACGGAATTTCCATGGGGATGCCAAGTAATACTGGGAGAGGGGGTGAGAATGAAAACAACAGAGGAAAGGTTTTGCTGGTGAAGTAATAACACAGTAGAGAAAAACTGAGAAGCACTATTTTACATGGGACTGTTCTGTTGGACCTTTTCATGGTCTCTTCAAACAAACCATCTATTTGCAAAAGATTTGAGTGGCCTGGCAGTCTCTTTCCTTCTTTTCCATGTGAATACTGACATGTGGAACATGTCTTTGAGGGTCCATTAGGAAAGTGGCTACAGAACAGATGGATTTCCTTGTTTATTGGCAGGTACAAGCTAATGACAAACAGCACTGCAGTTATTACCTTTTGCTTAAATTATCTCCTTAATGAAAGGACCAGTACATTTAATGACTTCAAGGAAAGGGAGAGCAAGAACACCTTTCTAACTTTACTTCCCTTAAAAAAAAAGGCATCTACCATCTGTTTTGTTCAGGCTTGCTACTCATATTTTACTTTATCTCCTGTTCATTAATATCCCTAATTCTTGAGTGCCAAAATAGAAATTTTTGACCATCAAGCATTATCCCAGAGGAGAACAAAAACCTTGTTCAAATCTCCTCTCATAACACAAAAAAGGAATTTGAATTTTTTTCTTCTTGAAAAAGGATACTTTCAGTACTATCAGTTGTTTTATTCTTAATATAAGCAAGAAAACAAAGAAACGAAACAAATCGGAAAGAAAGATGTTTTATTGATGCCCAGTGGTTGGTGTGGCAGTCTTTAAGGTTTATTAGAACATGCAACAAAAAGTTGAACAGTGAGACTGAGTGATCACTTTGAGAAGCTCAAATAATCTGAAAAATCTGAGGCTATTTGAAGTCTTTAACTTTCTCACATCTTTTATAGAAAAATCATCCCACTAGCAATGCTTGCTAGTTCTCTTCCATTTTCCTGACTATGAAGAGCCTACACTCACGTAAACTCAAACGAAGCTTCCTTAGAGCATGGGCAATACCTGGATTTGTTATCCAAGTATGGCAGTTTTACCTATTTCATAATTTTGAAAGTTGTCAGTCCTGTCAGCATCTCTCTGAAGTGTGAAATAAAGACCCTATTTCACTGGTCAACAATCCTTGTTTATAGTCCCTAGTTTTCAGCTGAACTTGGGAATTGTAAATGACATTTAGCTTATCTTAATCTTCTAAAATGTTCAACACAAAGACATAATTAAAAAAAACCCAACAAAACAAACAACAAAGAACCCAAAACCAGTTATCCTGATTCTGTGGCAAATTCCAAGTTAACAGAAAAAGTCTGGACTATTTGAAAAGATTTAGTCAAAGTGATATTTACTATAATAGCCACTGAACAGTTTGCTGTTTTATCCCAGAGCAACCATCAACTCAGTTAAGCAAATGAGAGAATTGAGTTATTTGGGGAATGTACACCTCTAATTAGCTGGAATTGTTTGTGCAGTTAATTCATTTATGGATAGACTTCTCAGCAAGCCCACGGCTTCCACTACTTTCCCACTGTTGTACTACGCTTAATTGCCATTCTGTTCCTCTTAAAAACCTTAATGGATAATTGAGTGCTGTAGGAGAATGCTAGTGGTAAGAGTTAAATCTGTAAAGGACAGGCTGTCCTCAGTCATAGAGCTGGAAAAGACACTCTGAAAGGCCCTTTTTCTTCCTTGTCAATGACTCTTGACAACCCTTACTGCCTAACCAGGACTTCTGCTTGTTGGTACAAGTAGAACACATCTCTTTGCTTATTAAACTTCAAGTGATTGTCACCAGTTCGGAGGAGAGCACAACCACAGCTGATTTTAGGAAAATATATAAAATAATGAAAGAAAATTGACCAAATGCTTGACCAGAGGATTCTGCTGCCTGACTCCACGAAGGAAAGGGAGACTTATATTTTTGAATTTATTTTTACTGCAAAGCACTCAAGGCAGGGTTTGTTTTTTTTTTTTTCCTTTTAGTGACTGACTGCATTTTGGATGTTGAATGAACACGGTTCTGTCTATATAAATTAGCAGTTAGGCATCCGACCAAGTCAATCATGACCAGAGCTATCCAAAAATATTTATGTCTGCTGAGAGGACTGTTATTTTTGACTAATTAGAACATGGAGACCTTTTATCAAACTGGAGCAGTTACTGTTTAAAAATTACAAGAAAAGAATTGTAACCACCAAGTTGAGAAATGTTTTTGGTGTACATAAGTTATTGTCTTGAGTCTGTTAAAAGAAAATAAAGCAGCTGCTAGAATACTGAGATAGAACCTCTCTGCTTTTCCCTTTACAGACAACATGAATTGGCTGTTACAGAGCTGAATCATCACTGCATTTCTACTAAGGTACTATTTCCAGTTTAGCATATACAATAGAAAAAGAAAAAGAAAGTAAAATCCCCCTATATTCTGTGTTAAACTGGAACATGACACCGAATTTCTGAGGTGTATCCCATATATTTATGAGCAGAACAAACACACTCTTGCCAGCAGCACATGCTGCCTTTGACTGATGGTTTGTTCTGCTCCCAAAAGCCTTGTGAGAGCAGGCTGCAGGCTCACCCCATGGGAGCTGATGGATATTTTCATAACACCAAAGGAGAAATCATTGTCCAGTGGCTGAAATACAAGAACTTCCTAATGAAGTTACTTTGCTTCCCTAGGCCTGGTCTCATATATGTCACTTCAGCACTTTTACATCCTCCTTTGACTCCTGGCTGCAGCTGTTTGGGATGCAAGGCACACAAATCAGGAATGGTCACTGGCTGTTTGATGCAGCACCACGGCCCTGACCCCAGCAGAGGTTGCTAAGTGCTGTTGCAACACAAATAAGGATTTTGTGCTTGGCAGCTGTCTGGAATTAAGGGACTAAGATGAGAACTGAGGGATTTTGCTTCAGTTTCAAGGGTTTTTGGAGGAACCTTAGGCCAGCCACTTCCCATTCTAGATCCCAGCTTTTCCACCTGTAAAAACTGAGGTCAAGGCACTGACTTCATGTGAAAGCATGTGGGAGCCTTCACAAACCCAAATGCTAAAACCATGTGCCTTTGTAAGAAGTTATATACCATTCGTTTTAGTAATATTGGACAGTGTGAATTACATTTAAAAAAACACAAAACACCTCAAATGATTTCCTTAAATATATAAATATATAAACTGGGAGAATTTTAGAAGAAAGCTTTTGGTGGTAGAGTGATCCCAAAAAGCAAACCTAGAGGAATCACAATTTCTACTGCAAAAGTAGTTTAAGAAACGTGACAACATGGAGCCCACATGGATGGAAACAGATTATATGGAGGCAGATATGGAGCAGCACTTCCCACCCAAAGCCTATAGCTCTCATGCTTCTGTACTTGTCACCCAACCTTCCCTTCCCAAAAGGCCTCCCAGCTTACAGATCCCTGACCTCAGAGGTTCCCATTTCCTTCAAACCCTCTTATCCCACCCCTTAAAGCCCAATATTTTCTGGAAACCACACTTTCCTTAGGACCATACCCTCTGTGGCAGAAGCACCAGCATTACTTGTAAAGGGGCTGCGAGACAGTGTCCCCACTGCAGATTGGGATTATACTCTCTGGCTCTTTTCCTGGGAAAATCAGCCCATGTACAAGGCCGTGAGTAGGAAGGATTTGAACCACAGAGTAGTCTCTTCCTCCTCCAATACCAGACTAATTTGCTTTGCCTAGAGGAGTGCAGAGTGGAAATAAAGAGGAATGCTTCCAGATAGCTGTCACAGAAAAAAATTATTACCTCTTTTGTCTAGCAAACTTTCCAGAGTCTGAGCACAAGATATGAGAGCAACAAATCCCCTTGGACCTCTGTGGTCAAAAGGGGCATGTTTGGGAAAACAAATTCTTACTCACCTGGTTCCCTCCACTATTCCCCAGGCACTGAATAGTATTCCTAGATAAGTAGCTGTACAAGCTGAGCCCCTGATGATTAACCATTGATTAATCATCAGAGTCCACCCTCTGAGCAATAAATCTCAGCTTCAAGTGGTGCAGAGGCACCTTGGAGACAAGGGGCACACACTGTGCCCAGGCTGCAGAGGTGCATCTGCAAAATGGGAGCTGCAAGACGTGGCTGACAGGGAAGCAGAGGCAGCAGTAGTATTTGCTCCTGCTGCTCATCCTACTTCCCCCTTTCCTTTTCGCAGAGAAAAAGATATCTTTGAAGATTTTTATGGAGGTAAAAGTACACCTCAGGCCAGGTAGGATATTGAGGAGGTTCAGAAAGTCTTTCAGGGACCACAATGAATATTTGGAAAAAGTCACAGATGGAGAAGTCCAGCCATCCATATTCTCCTCAGAAGTAGCTGAGGACTGAAGGTGAAATGCGCTACAGCATAAAAGAAACCAGATAATTATCTAAACAAGTAAATACTTCTCCGAAGTAATGAGTTCTGCCACTATGACTGTCACTGTTTACAAGGCACTCTGAAGGTGTATATCCAAAGTGTTCTGCACTGAGAAGTTACTGGCATGTTTTGTTACCCATGGTCTTGGATTTCATTCTTGCCTGCAAAAGGAAGGAAAAGTCTGAAATTTGTAATTACCAGGGGTGCTTCTAAGTAATATAACCTTTCAGTAAACATAAAAAGAGGAAAAAACCCTGAGAACCAAACAAATCACACACACACACACACACAGAAACCATGTAACGAAAAACCCCAACCAAGCAAAAACAGAAAGAGAATCCAGAATTCTCTTTTTATTTGAGGAGGTGCTTCCATGCCTTCCTAAAATGACAAAGCTGGCTTTGGAGGCAACAAATAGATGAAGAATCCACAACACCAAAGCAAATAAGAGCAATTAGACAGACCAGCATTTAAAGAAAAGTGATCAGTCATCTGATTTTCTCTCCTATTCATGTGCCCAAACACCATTAAAGCTTGGATTTTCACCAAGAACTCAGACTCAAGGTGTGCATGTCAGGGAGTTGCTGAGGATCCCCCTCCATCCCACTGAAAATAAAATATTAAAAACAAATCTTATTCTTTTGATCATGGAGCTGCACACAGGAAACATTTCATCTTCATTTCAGACTAACCCCATGTTTTCAAAGTTATTGTAGAAAAGTCTGTGATAGACACTAAATATAACATTTATATGATTGAATAAATAAAGAACAAGTATTGTAGGTCAGCAAGTCAAAAGCTTACCACAATTACTGCCACACACTAACTACATTTTTGCTGGCTTTTCCTTTCTCTTCGTTTAAAATCACACATTTGCATCACAGTTCCAGCAGACACACTGTGTTCAAAACAAAGGATCACCAACAGCATGTTTAAGAAACAGTTGTTTAGGCAGTACACTAAACTGCCTAAGTCTCTGAAGGCATCCAAAAGGGGAAAACAAAAAGGAGAACCAATCTCCAACTAAAAGTGCAGTATGCAGCCTACCTCGTCTTTATTACACATGTATTTTTCAATTCAAAACAATTTAATTACCTACCAAGGATCTGACTGATCTAAACAACTTAATGTTTTAACAGAACACTGTAAGGAACTCTTCTCCCATACAGCACCACACCAGATATTTCTAATGATTTTGTCATTATCTATAACTTCTAAAAGCTCCTGTGTATGAAATCACACTCTGATTATTTTGGGGTGTTGATTTCCAGAGGTCTCTCTGCCTGCCCAGTTTTGCTACAGCTCTTTCTGTCACCTGCAGCATCGCCCATGTTATTATGCCTCTCTTTTCTGCATCTATTCTATTGCTGAGGGAATTTACAAAAGGATACCAGGCAATCTTGAGGCTGATGGCTCTTTTTTAAGGGACTGATAAGTTTGTCTTGCTGCCATTTGGGGTAGAGTTGGAAGATCCAGAAACCCTGAGCTTCCACATGTTCATATCTTTGCCAGGCTCCATCAGTGACTTCTGTTTTCTGACAATTCATGCTCTCCATTCAGGTTTTTTTTTTGGTTTCTTGGAGGTTTTTTTGGTTTTGTTTTTGTTAGTTATTAGAGGATTTGTTTTGCTGTTTATTAAAACAGAAGAAATGAGCATTTACTAAACTAATTCACAATATATCCTTCAAGTCCTGACTTTGCCTTGAGGATTCCTAAACATAACACTTCTACCTCTCAAACACAGCAGTAGTTACAGTCTGGCAAGATCATTTTCCAAAGTGATGTAACATGTGGGACCAAGCTGGAACAACGTTGTTCCTCTTGCAGATGAAAATAGAGTGATGCATTTGTGGGTCCATCTAATCCATTCTTTGCTTTCTAAAGGCCAAAAGTCCCCTGGGGATCATCACAAAGTGTTCCCAAGTGCTGCACTTCACATTAAGGGTTGGCTTTGCTGACAGATGTGAAAACACCTAGCCAGACATTCTCCAGCAAATGCACAAGAGGATGCTGAGAGCATAAGTAGTCACAGATAAATTTAAGAATAATGTCCATTTAAGATTTAGGCTGTTTTATTCTAAGCTGACCTTTTTGTTTGTAATTAATTTATTATTCATGGATCTGATTAGAATAGACTTGATGTTTTCTTGCTGCATAAGGAGACCAGACAAGATGAAATTTCAAAATGCAGCAAGTGCCCATTATATTATAAAATCTAAGTAATCTTAAAGTAAAGAAATAGGATAGACTGGATCTCACTGGTAGCATTTAAAGTCCTAAATATTTTCATTTAACAATAAATATTTAATTGCCTCTAATAACCATTTTGCCTTTTCTTATGCCTCTCAGTTCATTCCTTGAATGTAGACACTGAAGCTCACAGTATTTCCTAAATTTAGTCACTGTTTTATTCTTTCCAGCTCTCATTCCTTTCCTATCACATATCTTCATGTCCTACAGTCACACGACACAGTGCTTGTTTTTAACGTGTTCCTCCAAGACTGAGACTTAGCAGGGAATGTCACTGTGTATAAACCTTAATCCAAATCACCAGGGCTGTTCCTGAATAATTTAGAAAGTGTCACAAATTGATGTCATTCCTTCTTTGTGGTAAAAAGGATGTAGTGTAGCTCAGAAGAGCTTCCAGGCCTGTGAGTCTTGCAGCACTACTTCTCTTTTCTGCGTGCAAAGCCTTCACTAACATTTAAGTTATGAAAGGCAGAAAGGCAGCAAACATCACAAAGATCCTGCCATTGAAGTGCAAATGCATAATAAGACATAAGAGCATCAAAATTCTGTTAGTCATTTTTTAAAAAAATGCTCAACACTGGTATAACATATATTACTGCTTAATAATGAGAGTTTCAGTTAACTATTCTTTTCTGGTGATGGTTCCCACAAACAATAACACCAAGTTAGTTGAGCCTTCCCTTATGTTCACTTTAACCTTCTTAATATTTGTTTTAGCTCTGCATAATGCTTATGCAGCCCCTCACCCAGTGGAGACCCTTCATGCTTATTTGATAGATTAAAAAGTGACATCATTTTACTGTTTGCATTGAGCTACTTGAGGAGTCATTGACAATGCAGGTTGCATGAGAAGGAATCTGAAAGAGAGATGTAGAAGCCATCACTATGTTATTTTGCCTTGCTAAGAGACTGATTAAAATCACACTTCAGACTTCAGAGTGACCATTTGTGAGAGCATACTAAAGAACGGAATGAATGAGTTTTTAAATCAAGAGATTTGGCAACTTTTTAGTGGGTCAAATCTGAAAATTTCCTTTTTTTTTTTTTTTTTAAATTTTTAATTAAACTCATTACAGTAGAAAATGTTTTTGAACCTTAAGTCTGACTTCTGGATGCTTTATTCTCTCAGCCTCCTCAGCTGGCTTGACAATAAATAACTTTAATATCTTTTCAGGTACCTGTTCTATTTTGTCATGTTTCATTTTGATCTCATTTTGTGGAGATGATTTATACTTTGAGCCCCTGGAATAACAGGATAGATTACAGTTCACTGCCCCCCCCCCCCAGCTTACTTGTGTTTTAGAAGTTGTTTTAGAAGCTGTGCTGACCCAAAAGGGGCAGTGAAAGGTGAATGGGACCTCCTCTGGTCCAGCCAGGGTGGTGGTCATCACTCCTTGCTCAAGGAGGATCCCTCTTCCTCCATTCCCATGAAGTTCATTGAGGAGGCAAATGAGCTTTTGCCACATGAGCCACCATCTCAGACAGCCATGGCCACCTAACAGTACTCAAACACCTCTAATCAGTGTCAGAACAGAAGTACCAAGTCAAAGCAAGGGTCCAGCCACTGCTCCTGCCTCCCAAATAATTCTTGTAGCTTCTGCTTGTTTGCAGCTCAGACTTTCTGAGCCTGATTTGATAATATTGAATTTTATATAAATTTTTATATCAGTTTTCCTAGATACTTTTTAAAAAATGAAAACATTTGGCTTCCACATTATCTTGAAGCAAGACATGTGCTTATGTGAAGCTTGGGTGTTACAAATATTGTAACAGCTATATGAGAGAGAGATGTGACATTTCCATGATCCTCAGAGCTACCCAGATGACAACACACATAAATATTAAGATGGAAATAAGATTAACTCTTTTTGAAAGACATGCACACCACTTCAATAGTATTCAGCTCTGAACTTTATCTAGATTTCTATGTTCTAATTTTTTTTTAATGACATCTATCAAATTTATAGGCCACAAATCCAAGAAAAATCCACAAATCCATCATTTCCTTACTGTTATTTATTGCCCTGAACCTATAAGCTTGCACGTGCTCAGTTCTTAATTTTTTAACTGTCTTCAATCACTCATTGAAAAGTCTGTCAAAAAATCTATTTGCCAGTGACAGATTCAGCAATGGAGCCCAACTCCACTTGCCTACTATGGAAATGCAAAACCTTAATTTTTCTTTTGTTGCCACTGTTTTGAAATCTTTGGTGTGTTAAAGTATGAAAAAAATCAGTTGTACTTGCTGTTACTTATTCAAGTGATTAAGATGACAAAGCTGTCAAAACAAATGCAGACTTCAAGAAACACTGAACTACTGAAAATATTTTGTTTAACAGCTCTGTTAGGAATCCATTCTTAGCATGTACTGCACATTTCTTAGCATGGTATTACTAAACAAGGTAAGAATTGAGAAGACTAAATAAACAATTTTTTTTAGTAAGTCACCACTCACAGACAGATAGAAACTCACACTGGGCTTTCTCAATACAAAATTACTAAAAAACACACAAAACACAAGTCTCCAACCCACGATAGAGAAGTTCACATTCCTTTTTCCCATAAAATCTCCTACTGATGTCAAAAGGGCTGGAATAGCACCTTAAACCCAACATCTGCCTCTCCGTTTTTGATCGCAGCACTAGAGGAAATTTGTGAGGAGAGAAAAACCATAGTTGCTACTTGGAATAAATTAGAGGAGCATAACTGCATAAAACACACTCAGAATATTTATTCACCACTCAGCTCTCAAGGTGCTGAATTACTCTCCTAAGCCGGAGTCTGTGAATCAATGACTATTTGCCCATTCTCCTTTTACACTATTGGGAAAAGTGGAAGAGGAGGAAACATTGGATAGGTTAAAATTCTTTCAGTTTTAATTGAATGATCAAGCTCAGACTTCAAAACATGAAAATTTCAAAAGTCACAAAACACAAAAGGTGTTATAAAAACAATGCAATACAAATATTTTGACTGGTGAAGATGCTGATTGTAAACATAGCATTCACAATTTCTAAGCAGGATCAGATGGCCCCATAAGTGCCTTCAGATTCCATCTCCAGCTTTCTAAAAATTGTTCATTTTCTAAAAATTGTTCTATTTCAGTGTCTTCCTGCAGTTATCTCATATTTCCTGCACAAGACAATGACTGACCTGGTCATTCTGTTGGGGGAGAGAAAGCACTCATTAGTTACTATTTGGTCCTCATCATCCCACTTCTCTCTTGAATCCCAGTATGATTTTACCTGTTTGAGCAGGTGAAGCACTGGCACAGATTTCAGATACAGTGATTCAGGTACCTCTTCTGGAAACCTTCAAATTTTTCTCTCAATCATTTTTTTTTCTATTCATACAATTTTTTCATCCACTAGGAGCTTTTCCTGGAGTATTTTTCTTCCTTTTTGGTGATATCTGTTGACACTACACAACAATTTGGTCACCTCATGCTCTTGAAGATGTGAAGGGAATTGATTATCACAGGCAATCTTAAACATCTAATAGTCATCTGAAGACAGCAAAGCAAACAAAGAGAATCAGAAATGGGTGTAATGTGTTTAAAATATAGAGTGAAAGTAGTAAAAAAAAAAAAAGGCAGAATAAATCTAGAAAATCCTTTACTGATAATTTACGTGTGCAAAGAAGAGAACCCTGAAACCTGAGCAGTGTAGTCAAAACCCAAGAGTATGGAAAGAAATACTCAGTGAGAAAATCAAGAATAAAATGTTATACAGGGCATTTGCTGGGAGATGATCCAGGTGAGAGACTGAGAGGGGCTGTAAGTTACAGTTCAGGAAGTGTTCACAAAAGGGATAAAATCCTTTTCACCTATTCCCATTAAAAAAAACTACAACAAACAAAAAACAAGCCAACCAACCAACCAAAAACCACACTGAAAACCCAACAACCGCCAAAAAAACCCCCAAAACTTCTTACCCTATACAGTTCTCTCTTTTATAGCTCAAGACTTATGCTTATTCTGTTTCAGTTTTATCACAAAGTAAGTAAAACAGGGGAAAAAAGAGCTAACAGCACACCAGATTTTTTACTTGTACTAATCTGTTAAGAAAGATAAGGTGGAAATAAAATAGTAGCTCTAGTTTCAGGAGCTCCTTAAGCAGTCATTATCATTAATTCAGTACAGAACACTTTATGCATTGGAAAGACCCGGTGCATATATATTCAGTTACAATTTAGAGAGGAGGTAAATAAACCAAACCAATACAAGATGTAAGCAAAAAAAAGGCAAGAACCATCCAGTACCATTTCAAAATCTACAAGCAAATCTACATGAAACTCTTCCATCTGAGGTACAGCAGCAGAAGAAATACTTTAAAATGAATGAATGAATTATAAACTTTTGGATTCTTCTCACTCTTTTTAGACCTAGGGATATTTTGTTTGGTGAAATGAATGACACATAAGATATCTGGGCAGAAAGTCATCATGGTAAAATTCAAAGGATGTCACTGTACTTAAAGAGTTGGGTTTTTTCCTTCCCTGACTTTCAGTTTTGTACCTGGTTTTGGTTATGGTCACCACCCTGTCTCTGCAAAAAATACACAAACAGTGACAGAAACTCAAATGATCTACATTACAGTAGAAAACAACACCTGTGAAAGAGGAAACCTCACCGAGATCAAAACTAAAAAACAACCACTACCCCACTTACGATGGGTAAACCTCCCACACAAGTTTTGTTGTGGCCTTCTCAGGTGGTGGTTTTTCCCTTGTCTTCCTCATGTAACAAAAAGTCAGGTGGCTGTCTGAATACACACATTGCATAATGTAGAAGGGACACAGAAATATTCTTAAGAGTTTCTGAAAGTTTTGTAACTTGCCACCTTGACAGGTGGGTATATTAATTTTCTGACACTCTGGCAGCAAGCACTATGATAAAAAGGTAATAGCAAGAAGAAAAATAGGTGTCACTTCTCTGCATTAATTCATAATATCATTTCACATTCTTCAAATCCCTTCCTCTCCCATGAAGTCACCACTATAGGGGAAAGGAGCAATAATAAAATTTTAGTGAAGAAGGAACAAAGAGGCCTTTCAGCCTTCCCAATGCTATGTGAAAACTGCTATTTATATCCAAGTTGTTCACTGAAAAGCACTCCTTCTGTAAAAGTATCTGTCTAAAGAAATGCAACTGCTGCATTGTCAAATTATTACTGCAAAAGAGGGCATTAAGTTGTCCCCAACAAGCTCACAGCCCTCTGAAATCTATATTTCAGGGCCGGATTTCTTTGTACTCATCAAAATTGGAGATCAATGATTATGCACACCTGTAGTGTAGCAACAATTCATTAATCTTGAATTTATTTCTTGCAACAGAACATTAAATACCTTAAAACATCCAAGGCACAGATTTCCTTCTGGAACTAATACAGAGTGAAAAGCTGTACAAGGAAGGTACAGCATAAGACAGATACTTACTAAACAAATGTTATTATGGAAAAATGGCAATTAAGATTCTCTTAATTAGCCTGTCATTTTGTATTTATCATCATAATGTTTGTTTTACAATGCTTTATTAAATCTGGCTTTATGACAAACAGTCTGCTGGCAATGCATCCTGCTGTGCAACATATGGTGTTGCACCTAATGAATATTAATGCTGGGAAGTACAAATGGTCTTTTGGGACAAGGGCTGACGGCTGGGAAACTCCTGCAGATGGCATCATTATTCAAAGAGGTGAACCTCACGTGTTTCTCATCAGGTCTCCTCCATAGCTACCTGGGATGTTGCTTGGAAGCTTTCAAGAAAAGACTCTAATACACTAAAAAACTTCACAGTCCTGTTCCCAATTACTAGGGGTTTTGTTGATATTGTTAGGTGTTCTTTGGTTTTTTTGTTTGTTTGTTTTTTAAAACAGTTGGGTTTTTTTGAGGGCTTTTTTAGCTTTATATTGTAAGTTTTTCTGGTCTTCGACTAAAAAAAAAAAAAAAAACCACAAAGAAGCCCCCAACCCCCCCAAAAAACCCACCACGAAGTAAAAACCCTAAAAACCCCAATAAACCCAATCCCCTGTACAAAAAGCCACAAAAAAAAATAAAAAATAAAAAAATAAAACAAACATCCACCCCCCAAAAAACCAAGAAACAAAAAAAAAAAACCAACCACCCAACCCCTCCAAAACACTCCCTTCAAACCCACCCCCAAACCAACCCAATTCCCCCTCAAAAAAACCCAGAACCCCCCCAAAAAAACATCTCCAAGAACACAGCGGGCTCAACCTCTTCTATTTCTGTTCTGGCTTAACGCTTTGGAGAAAACTCAGAAGGGAAGAGGTAAACCTCATCTTTCCCTCTTCAATTTTTGGAAGCCTTTCACTTCCCTTTGGGGAGCTCACAGTGGAGAGCATTCCTGCACATCCATCTAAAAGGCTCCACGTCCCACCACACTCACACAAAAATTAAACCGGCAGCACTGGGCCTCCTGGGGATGCCACAGAACCAAGATGGCACTAACTTTGGGTCCTCAGTCTTCATTCAGAAGAGCTTAGTGAATACTTCAAATGGATTTCTTTCTACACAAAACTGGTTTCTACACTGCTTGCTTGACAAATTCCCTTAAGGCCTAAATCTCTCCAGAGGGATCTTGTCCTTCTATTTTTGTCATCCCCTCCAGCCCTATCTTCTCCAGTGTGATCCCACCAATTGCCAAGTCAGTGAAGGGAGAGGTGGCTGTCCTATTTCCAAATTTCCTTGCCCAGATGTGTTAGTGGCACGTGACTTAGTGTTGTCTTTATTGAAGACAGAAGGCCCCTCATACCAGCACCTGAACAGTCAGAGCTCTCCTCCACCCATTCCTTGGTGTGGAAGAGGTTTATCTGTCAAGATATTCTCTCCTTTTTCTCTGGCTGGAAAAATCATTACTCCAGGAGAAGTAGTCTGTTATGATTGCTAGAGCATATCCATTTAGGGAGCTACTGCAATTGGACAGACTCCTACTCTGAACAAGTTTCTTATTATTTCACAGCTTCAGAAAAGTAGCTCATATCTGGCAGTGATACAAACCAAGAAGTTATTTACTGGCTTTTTTTTTCAGCACATTAAGGTTTAAACACTTGATTACTGAATATGATTTATTTTTAAACAAAAGCCACTTGGTTGTTTTAAAAAATTACTTTCCCTCATAATTTTAAAAACAAAATTAAAAAACCAGCAAAACCCCCACAACCCACATTCAAAAGCCCTTATTAGGTTTGCTCTGATTACTTCCCTTTGCACCCACAAAGAAATAGTGCTGTATCTCAATGAGGAAAGTGATTATGCTTTTCCCTGTGCAAAAGATAAGCACAATATGTTTGAGAAATCTTCTAGATTCTTCTGGAAGCTTCCAAATTAAGAATGACAAAACAGACTTCTCAGATTTTCGTAATAAGTTACTCCCAGATTCTCCATGCAGCCTGACCATAGAAATGACAGCTGTGCTTGCCAATAGTCACTTTGTTTATGGTACACCAATTATGTGGCATATTCTCCTAAACAGCTGGGGAAAAACATGCTTCTTTGAATGCCATAAACACTTCAGCTATTCGCAGAACACCCCAATATAAGCTTTTGGCTTCCTCCTGCTGAGGGAAGCCACAGTTTGACTCTGAGAAAAGAAAAATAAATACAGTACTGGCTGCCAGAATGCTGAAGATAGGCTGTTGGTTTTCCCTAGATTTATCTTGAGAATATGGCATTTATTTTAGCCTTTCAATTGCCTGTTGCTGCAACAAAGAGAAGACACTCACAACTTATTTATGTTCAAATATTTCTGGATAAACACCACTAGCAGGAACAGAAGAGGCAAATCAGCAGCTTGCTGTAGGCACTAAACAGCTTTGTGGCTTTTGCAACACTCCCAACCCAAAAGGTTCAAGTATTACATGGAGAAAGTCCAGAAGAGAGAGGGCACAGAGCACAGTGCTAAGCCAACCCCACAGCTTTACATCAAACAAGCTCCTCAGGAAAAAATGGACCTGCAGACCAGCCTAGGTCAGGCATTAGCTTCTCACATGCAATCAGAATAAACCAGATTTTGGACTCTTTTATTTTGCAGTCTGTGGGCAGAACAGCAGCCTGTCTCACTCTGGAGGACCATGTCCAAGCTTGGACACAGCCTCTTGTTAAGATACTGTTAACAGGAGTTTCAGTTTTAGGCTTAATCATATAACACCCTAAGAACAGAGGTCATCACGAAGTCTGAAGGTATAAGGCAGAATCACCACTGCCCTAAGTCTCTACCTGAAGTGCAGTACCTGGAAGAAGACCTTACTGCTCTTCCACCATCTCTCTTCAAGACCTATGTACACAGTTTACCATGATTTTATTTTCTGTCTATAATCAGGGTTCAAGATTGTGAAAAGCTTTCCAGGAATAGCAATCACTGGATCTGCTGCTTTCAAAGCCAGAACAGCTTGGTTGTTTGAAATGAACCAAGCCCCATATGTACAGCTTAGGGTGTTTGAAGATATCACATGGACAGACAAGACTTGTTTTCTGCTGTAAGCAAGAGCTCTCAGTGTGTCCAACCCCCAAATCACCTCCCAGCTCCATTCCTCATTCCCAAACAAAATTAATCTCCAGCAGACACGTAAGAAACCAATTAGATTGACAAATTAGCACAATATACTATTGCAGAAGAACCAATTAGGTTCTTTTAAGTCCTGTGGACCAGAAGGGTGTGCAACTTAATATTATAGTGAATGAATTGGTGCAGAGATTTCCCAGTCAATGGACAGTTTCTCTTCAGTGCTTGAGAGAAATCACCTGGAAGCTCCCACAATTCTAGTGTGAGGTAGCAGCAAGGGGAATAAACGGCAAAACCAGTGTATTTAAGAGCTACTGCATTTATCAACAAAAAGCTGTGAAGTTTTGGCAGTCTTTGGACATGAGGTGTCTCGCCAATGTCCTCTTCCTTCCCTCTGTTTTGACTCAACCTCTGTTTGGCCAAAGCTTTTCCCCACTGCATGTTGAGATCAAAGTGGAGCTTTGACTGCTGCCCCCTTGCTTGTGTTCCTGTTTGTTAAAGGCACCATTAATAATGTAAGGCAGATCTCTGGGAATAAGGTTTGTTATTTAACTTGTGATATTTTCTTGTAACTGGATCAAAAAATTGTAAAAAAATCATGGATGATTCTGTGCAAATGAATAAACAGTAGCTTCATGGATATTTTGGCTTAGGACTGAAACAGTTTTAAAGAGGCAAATTCCTCATTTTTCATATGGGAGCTAGGGAATACATCACACCAGAATAGACTGAATTTTAAAGTAAGCAGAGACATAACAGGCTAAACTTAGTATTGATATAATAGATCAGATCACTCAGGCAAAAAGAACAAAAGAGAAAAAGGTGTGTTAATGGGTTCCACTATTACATTGCTCGACATAATAGATGGTGTCAACTCTCTTAGAAGTTATTTCTTCCCTTGTCTTTCTTTTAATGTAAAAAGAAAAAGGTTTTTCAGACATGGAAGATGACAGAAAGCTGACATTTTAGCCTGATGAAATTAACTTATTTGGCAGTTTTAAGGAGCAGCCTAATGTCATGGAGCAGGATCTCGCAAGTTATTTGTACTTTAAGGACATAAGAGTTGGCTCTTTGTGCCCTTCAGCTGTCAAACAAACAGGGTTGTAGATGCAGCATAAAGGAATGCAGTCAGGGTCAGAACAAACCTAGCATTTGCTTCTGAAACCAACCTGGCTCCCAGGAAGGGATTTTGGGTTTTTTGCTATTTCTTACCCAGCAAAGAACAAAGAAAGGTGCATATCAAAGGGTTGCAAGTAATTTGTTTCATTTAGTCTTGGCCACTGCTTTTACTGGTATCTACCAGCTGAGCTACTGGATGGTGACTTCCAAACATCAGGTCTGAGCATGTGAACTGTTAAAGGACATGCCTTGCCTGCTTCTCCTCAAGGCAAATTTCCCCCAGTACAGCAACTATTTGAATACCATTTTCTGATTGTTATTTCTGCTGGGTGGCTGAGCAGACACTTTCTTACCTTTATTTAGGTTTCAAATTAGCCGTGTTTGTCTCCTGATCAGTTTAAACAAGACAGTTTTCCATGGCAGTTTGTGCTCTTGTTATCCAAATCCCAACTATTTCATGTCATCATTCAGATCACTGACCCTGAAAACCTCATCCAAATGATTGATAAAGGAGGTTCATTCTTTCAAATGGGTCTCATTCCTGATGAAGTTACTATGAAGTAAAATCAGCTAAAATATGGGTTTGAAAACTTCACTACTCCTCCTTCCTCACAGCTCTCCTCTTCTGACGGTACGTACTGAGATCAGCTTGTGAAACTCTGCACCAGATCCCCCTCCAATAACTTCATACATTTCTAGGGAAGTTCAAACAAGCAGCAGACAGAGAAGGTAAAATCTACAGCGGTTTTCATAGATCAAGCCTGCAGCTGCAAGATGCACTGTGAGAGCATAGAGCCAACTTTACTTGGGCTGCTCGTACAGGCTCACAGATAAATACAGGCACTAAAATAACCAAACTCTCTTATCTGTTGTATGTCAAAGCCATTTTTTCCCTTGCACAGTATACAGAGGTAAATATTCTTGGCTGTTTGGTACCTTATGCAGCTGCTTGTTCCTCTCTGAGGGAACGTAATTCAACACTGAGAACTTCTCTCTGTTGTTCCCTACACATGAGTGGGAACAACAGCAGACTCCCACAGTTTGGGGCAAAACTGGAGAAAAAAGTGATTTAAAAAAGATGGCTGGGCTATGCCAGCTCAGCTGAGAGTTCTCATTATATTGCCAAGTATGTTCTCCAAGCAACAGAATAATTATTTTAGTTGACACTAACTTCCAACTGCCACTTTTACCCCAAACCCACTCTTGCTACCAAGTGCCTGATTTTTCTAATAATTCTGAATATGAAAGTGTCTACGTTGTAACCTGTACCCAAGCACATTTTGCCCATCACCATACCAATAAGCAGATCAAATTAGTTGACTGAAATGAGCAGTTTTTCCAGAAGACCTAAACATCTCATCAAATGTTATATCCTTAAGCAAACCAGCAAAGGTTAAAACAGCATTAACATTGATGTCCTGCTTATAAATTGTTTCTCACACACAGAATGCAAAGTGATTCATAACACTGTGCTAATTCAATAATGAGAATAGCCAGGAACCTCGTACTAAGTTGTATTTTTAAATTAATTGGTGCTGTATCAATCTTAAATGTCAAGTACCAGGTTTCCAAGAGCTATGTACTGTCCATGGAAATAACAAAAATGGCAGGTATAATGCATCAAATCTTATACACCAATAAAAATACTGACTGCTATGCTTTATAAGGTCATGGCTTACTGCTGTCTCTCAACAAAAAAGCTTAATGCAACACTGGTCTCTGCATGATCTTCATAAGCAGAATTAATGAGGAGGAATCACAATTAATGGTTTTCTACAAACCAATGGATCACAAGTGACAGGAGCTTATTTGTAAATTATGAAGCCCTGATTTTTTCTGCTTGGTAGGAAGAGGGCAAGAAAATTGCAAAGAGATAATGAAAAACAACTATTACACAGAATATGATAATGCAGGTTTATAATCAGAACCCACAGATGTGCCCATTGAAGAGGACTAATGAGCTGCAAAGGCTGTAGCTCCTACAGGGATGAGATTTAAGATACACTGACAGAAAAGTACTTGGGTGAGTAAATCACTACTGTATAAAGTGACCTATAGAGGGCATCTTTCTATATGATTTGTGGTTTGAAATATGTATCAGGAAAGACAGAGCAGGAAGGTACATGATGGGGGAGAGCTGTGCAAGGAGGCAGGAATTTCACTCTCTTACCAGTATGGCAACAACTTGGTCACGATATCACAAGCTTCTGCGCTCAGGTTTCAAAATAAGTCTTATTCAGAACACTCATAAATCAAATTTAACTTGTGGGTCTAAAAGTTCATGGTCATCTGTGGCCCAAGCTGTGCGAGTTTCCGTTCCCCAGCTTTTTCTAGTTTTATCCTTAGAGTGAGAAATCCTATAAAGTATTACATTTATACCTTTAAGCATGTAGAGAGTAGTTTCAGTTTTGAAAAACAAAAAAACAAAAACCAAATCAAACAAACAAAACTCAAGAAAAATCGTTATACAGATACTAGATTTATTTTTTTAATTTAATTTCCTGGGGATAAAATAAGAGTAGACAGTTTAGTAGGCAGGCTTTGAAACCCTCTGATGCACATTTAATTTACAAGTTGGCTGTAGGCAGCATGTGTTGCCAGTTCTTATTTCTGTTTAGGGCATAAAACACCTCCAACTAGGCAGGATCTCAGTTAGTGAGGCTCAAGAGCCTAGTGTCTTCCTGTGGTCTGGGGTTAATATTTACATGGAGGAGGTTCTGGAAGAATCCTTCTCTTATTTACTTTCTCTGGTCCAATTACCCTTTGGTTCCCTTCAAGGGGAAACATGAAGAGGCTCTGGCCAAAGCAAGCCAGGAGAGACATCTTCAAAGCAGCCTTCAGAGAGGTTGAGGTGAAACATTTGAATCAACCGAAATAGTGGTTCAGAAATACCGGGTCCTGGACCAGGATCTCCACCTCTTCTCCACAAACTTTCAACAGTATCATCTTTATCTTGTAAGAGGAAAATACCAATGGAAGTATACTGCTAAAACATTCATACTCGTATAGGACAAACAAAGGTTCACAGAGACTGACCATTTCCACTACCTGCATCACCTGTCATAATTAGAGTTAAACCTCCTAATCTAGTAATTATGTCTCATGTGAAGGCATATATCCAAGCAAACAGCAATATGTACAGACTGTTCCCCTCCCTCCCACCACCACTTACAGAGAAAATTTGGTGCTACAAAGGAAACTGGATGCCCTACAACCAAATGTGGCAGCAGCTGATGTGCCTGCACTTTGCCACTGTGGAGCACAGTCTGCCTGGGATCTGCAACCAGAAGGACATGAGGTCCAGTGCTGTAGAGGGTTTGAACTAAGGTGCTTTGCTTTCTTGTAAGTGGAGAACAAGTCCTTTTTTAGCTGAGGGCAGTGACAGAAAAATAAAACTATTATTTTTAGTGGCAGAAAAACAAAACGTGGAATGAGCTTGGAAGGGCTTTGCTTGTGGTAGGCCAGTATAAAAATACTGGTGTCAAAGTAAGCATCATTGGTTCAAGGCTTCCATAATCATTCCTCTCCCTTTCTCACCTCAAAGAAACTTTTAGCACCTAAAGCTTAATGTGTTTTCCATCTTAACATTTTGGTTAAGCAAACCCACTGATTGTTTTCCCTGTCACAGCCAGTTACCAGGGAGATAAAAATGAAAGCAGAGTGATGAAACCTGGCACAATAATTCCAGCTATGACATAGATTGTGCACTCTCAGATTAATTATTGGAGTGATTGCTTACAAAGAGAACTCCTGTTTTCCTTCTGCAGCAATATGTGCAAATCAGAGCAGGCAGCTGGTGACATCAAAAGGCCTGGGCAGCACATCTGATTTTCTCCTTGCATCTAAGTCCACCAACTCAGATTTATATTGATGTGGGACAGAGAATAGTCAAAGCCAGGGTGCACTACCTGAGTTAGGGCAGAAAATGTCAGCAACCTTAATCTTTATAAGAAATCAGTCAAGCAGGGCTTTAATGTAGTCTTGATGTTACACCTGAATCTGCTGTTGCATAATGATAGATGCAAGGCAGGTTACAGAGCCTGAAAACAGGGAAGAGATAATTGAAATACATATGTAAACTATTAGGCCATTACTCCCTGTAGGGCAGGCAGGGGGAGCAGCTGCAGGATGGCTTCCAGGTGGAGCTCCTGGAACCTGAACTGTCCAACTGCTTCAGACCCGGGAGGGGGCACATAGCAAGGGAGCAGGAGAGAACAATAGCCCGTGTTTATTAATTTTAAAAAAAGATACAAAAATTAATAAAGAAAGCTACAGATGCTCACAGTACAGCTACAAATATGAGCTGTGACATGGCAGATCTTGGTTAGGACCCTGTAGTTAACAGGATGCTTTCCCTTAGGTGGACTGATGGTGGCACGAGGCGAGGAGGAGGAGGGTGGAAGGAGAAGGGGAGGTGTGAAGTGCTACAGAAACAGAATCAGCCATACCTTGACCTGGGCTAACCACAGCTTGCAACCTTTCATCAACCACAATGACTCCGAGCTCGAGGTAATCCAAATAAAGCCAGCATTGCTTTATATATATATTTATATATACACACAGTCCCTATGTACACACACACATCCCCCTTTGCAGCACGAAGCACGTAGGCTGAACCAAACAGGATGGTAATACTGCTCTGGGGTAAAGAGCCTTCAGAGTAACAGTACACAGAAACAAACCAGTAAAATTTATGGGGTGGGGGTGTCTAATGGCTTCTCATAGGAGTGGAAAAACATCTTTAAAATGCTAAGTGCATCCTCTACTGTAATACATCTGAGGATTCAACCCTAATACTTCATTTTTTCCCCCCCACACAGTTATTTTAGTCATTGATACATGAGGGTGGGAACTTCAGAAGTCATCCCACACAAAGCTGAGGAAACAATCGGAAAGCTGATCTGTTTGCAAGGAACTACTTGGCATAGATTACCTACTGTGTCAAACTGTTAGAAGCAAAAGAAAATGGGAGTGCATCTTTTTACACAGAGATAAATGTCAGGGCTGTCCTTAGAAGTGAAAGAATAATTATTGTAAGAAATAAGGCCAGGACATTTCACATAAACACACAGATGCACAAGCAGTGAACTTGTAAAGCTGTGTGCTCATTGCAATGCTAGAGAAAGTAATAGAGCAGACATAATTAATCTTATAAGTGCACAAAAAGCCTGCACATTTACCCACCAGTCACAGCATATGGTCTGCTCCCGGTTGTGATTTCCTCACCCGTTCTCCTGGTCCAAATGGATTTTGTTCCATCCTTCCCCCCTCGTCCCTGGTCAGTTCTCCTAAAACATGAATAGATGGTTTAACTCTTTCAAACAATTGTTCCAGTTTGAGAGTGAGTTTGTTTTTGCTTTACACTCTGAATGGAAAATAAAGCTGAATGACACCACAAGTGATGACATCAGCTTAAACACAGCCTCAAGTTTAGATTATGTACAAAACATTTCTTCAACAATTCCCCAAACCAGCGGTATCTTTCCTGGCCTCCAATTGCAATGTGTTAGCCAAGACACACTTCACATTACGTTGAGAAAGTGAGTTCTGGACATCTATACTCTGATGATAACTTGGAGCTGCACACAGCATAAAGCCCCTACACAAGGGACAGAAACACTGAGCTGTCACCTGCTCCGGTCTCCCAACTTATAACATGGGTGCTGATCTCCAAAACTCCATTTCCATACTGCACTTGCACTTTCTCCCACCTTTCAGAGGTAATTGCAAAGCCATGAGGGATTTCCTAACTCTCTCCAACTCTCAGAGGACTCCTGACTGCTGTGCAAGGTGGGTCTGTGCCCACTGCAGGCTGGATCAATCCAGAAACTTCTTTCAGGGGTCTCCTGGAACATTTAACCTGAAGATGTTCTGTATTTGTGGCATCAAAGTATTTTCATCAAGACCTGTGCTATTTGATGCGCACATGGTTCTCGTTAGTAAGGAAAGGTTTGGGCTTTATGAAGAGATTAACTTTGGTGAACTCGTTCATTGGGTAAAAAAGGGCTTTCAGATGCAGAACTTCTGTGATCCAGGATGATTTTATGAGATGAAATAAACCAGTTGCAAAATCAGTATTGCTTCTTGCAGGCTCTGGGAGTGAACAGCAATAAAGGGCATATTCATCAAAGGTTAGTGCTCAGAGTGAAGGAGTCCATATGGCTTCAGACGAGAGGTGGAGGAGGGGGAGAGGCAAAGGAGAAGGAAGAAGGGGAAAATTTCACTGAGGCAAAAAACTGTGAGAGCTTACGAAAATTTGAACAAGAGTATTGCACCAGGAGGTCTGAAGGCTATTTCCAGAGAGAAGTCAAACAGACAGCAACTTTGTCAAATGCTAAAGAGTGGGAGTAGGACTCTCAGCACATCTCATACTGTATTTACCATGCTCACTAGAGTGGCTGAAGAAGTCAGATGAGCATAGAAATCAAACAATAAAAAATACTGAAAGTCAAAATTAAGAATATTTAATTTCAAGATATTTTAGCCTCATTATTTGTATGTTCCACACAGCTATTCTTGAGGAGCTACTAAATATTGTATTTTGTTGCAAGACCCAGAACCAAATACTATAAGTAAATTTATTCCAAGCAGAAAGAGCTTTATCGCCCTGAAAGGTTTCCCCAGCTATTCCAAAGTCATGTAATCCATAACTTGAACAAGTGTTGAGAGCCTCCCACTACAGAAAAAGGAATTTAAAAATTCTGGATATTAAAGCTGGATATTTAAAGTCAAAATTAAAAAGAATTATTTAATTCCATAAAAGTGAAGTGCACCAGCAAAACGAAAGAGAAATTTGTGCTGATTCAACTTAAACATATTAAAAATATCTACAGGTAGATCTAGGGGAAAAGAGCTCAGGAAGAACTGTTCCTTGTCAGCGAAGGAAAAATAGAAGATGGACAGAAAAAGGGACTTTAGCCCCTCTCTCTGCGGACTCCATCACCCATTTCTGTGGAAGTCAGTACTCATGGCTGGTATCTCCAAAACAGCACTGGAGATTGTCTCCAGTTTGCCAGTAGTGTGATGTAAACCGGGCTGCTTGGCAGGATCTGGAGATTAGGCAATGGGAATGTGCCAGTGTCCCCATGTGCCTGACCCAAGCATGACACTGCAGTTTAGCTGGCATTCACACCAGGCCTGCCTCTGCCCCACACAGCACAGAGAGAAGAAATATTGCTTAAAGTGTCAGTATCATCAAAAGATTTATAAATGGCCAGGTTTAGTAACAGCAGATTGAATTCGTGTCTGTGTCTTATCAAACCGGGACCAAATTACGCCACAGATCTCGAGTTTAAGGCAAGGCACAAGGAACAGACAAGCCATTCTTTTGCATCCAGGGCTCAAAGGAAAGGGCCAGATGTGGGAGGTAAGGTGAAGTATCATTTAACCATAGATGTTAAATCCAGGTCTTAAAGTGTGCCAAGGGAAAAAAAAACCCAAACAAATGAATAAACCCATCTGTTGTTGTTTGTTATCTCGATTACAGCCCCACCTCAACATGAGAGAAATCACATTGTGCTGCACAGCTTTTCACTGTAGTGGGACTGCATCTCTGAGCTTCCCCAAGAGGTAACTGGGAATGCTTTATGCAACTAAAAGCTGTGACACCGCTGAACATGTTTTCTCCTCACTAGCACATGCTGTACAACTGAGACAGAGTATAAGTTTGGCAGAGCTGGCATTCAGAAAAGCTTGCAACACACCATCAGACTTCCCACGGCTTCTTTACACTTCCTCATGCTGAAGAGAAATGAAAGTTATTCTGATGACTGAGAAAATGTCAGTTTAAAATATTCCTACTAGAATCTGGCACCAGTTAACTTACTTGGTATATTCACTGTAAATTAATTAGCTCTTCCACAAACACATTTTCTATTTATAACACTTTTCTCTGTGATATTGGTGCTGATTTCTTCCTGGCTAAATATTAGATGCCATCTGTGGGTTCCCTGTTGTTTCACCCACAAGTCAAACAAACCAACCACAACAGAAAGCACTGCTGTGGGTGCATTCAGAAATAGAGATGGTGGGATATTTTAAATTTGACAATATAGAAATGGACAACATGCATACATAGGAAAAAAAATAACCAAACTCAAAACGAAACAAACCCACAAAGTACACTAGTAGCTGCCCTGGGCTTCTGTGAAGAAAGAATGCTGACCTGCCATCCTCCCAACACTGAAGGTTTCTCATGCCCTAACCAGAGGGAAGAATAATTCCGTTTAAGGGATGGGGAGGAACCCAAGGACCACCTTCACAAAAGTCACTGGAGGAACACCCTATGCAAACTTTCAGTACTCAGAGCCCAACTGGGGAGCAAAACAATGTGGAGGAATCTTGCAGTTAAAGAGAAAAAATAAATTTTTGTTTCTCACCAGATCCTGTGGGGAAATGGTGTTTCCCACTCAGGTCTTTGTTTTCTCTCCTCCCATCTTATACCAGCCACAGGCTTTGGCTATCCCTGAATTATGAATAATTGCATGGGACCCTCTGTTATCTTTCATAATATTGTTTTTATAGTAGAAAGCTTCCCCCTAGGTGAGATAAATAAGGCCAACAATAAAAAGACGTTCCATAGCCTGGTCTAGCAAATTTTTGGTAGGTGGGTTGGAGTCTGGGCTTTTAAATTTTTATTTAAAAATATCAGACTCCAGAATGATTTTTCCATACTCTTATGATTACTAATAACATGTTTTCAAAAAGATGCTAAGAAGAGATACAGATATTTAAAGGTTTTTTTTAGCTTTTTCACTCTCTCATAATAACATGCAGGTGTTCTATAGTGCTATCATAAAGAAATCTTAAAAGACTGTGAAATTATGATATTAATATGCACAGGGAAAAAAAGAAGTTGTGAAAAGCCACACAAGAGACTATAACCAAGCCAGCAAACTTCACATACTCAAGACCTAATTCCACTACTTTATTCACTTGTCTACTCTGTCTCCTTATAAAGGCTTCAACTTATTAATAAAATGTAGAAAAAATATAAATTATGGGAAAAAAATACAAAAAATACTTAAAATCTTTGCTTTAATCCTCAGAAGCAGAGTTGCCCTCTCGCGATAAATTTCTTGTAATCCCCTACAGATAAATGACATTTAAATTTACACAGCCCCCCCAAAAAAAGGGAAATAAAGGGCTCTTCAGCTGGGAATAGGTAGCTGGTATGATTCAGCTGGAAGTTGAAAGAGCTACACAAAATTCCTGCCCCTCCTCTCTGGAGAATCTAATTTAGTGCTATCATTAGTAATACATTGAATAAGTGCTTTGTTCCCTCTAAAAAAAGAATTGGGGAGAAAAAAAATAAAATCAATCAACTCTTGGAAGGTCTATCAATCATGAGAGAATACGGGGAGGGGGTGAGGAAAAAAAGGCCAAAAAGAATTTGGGAACAGGAAAAAGCAGTGTGAAAGGGTGCACCAGAAAAAAAATACATTTCTCTGCAGTGACTCGCAAACCCCAGAGAGTGAAGAACCCTCATGACGCATCCAAGAGATTGTTGCTCAAGCAACTGCAGAGATAAGCTTTGTGCACTGACAAGAATATGAAGAAGCCATATAGGAAATCTGTTGCCAGTCTAACAATATTTTTTCCTCTAGATGTAGTCTGATAGAATAGGAAAACTTATTGCCTTCATGAATTCTTATCAATATTTGCGGTGTCCTTATATACCAGGCATTAATATTTCACACATTCAAGATGACAAAGTATCCCTCTACCACAGGCATTTTCAGAGATTCTTGGAGACCTGAATTATCACACACCAGTTGCTTAGCAAATATTTCTCTAGGATAGCTTTTCCTAAAGCTGCACACAGGCCCCAAAGATCTGGTTTCATTTGCATATAACCAAAACTAAAACCCAGTGCCCAGAGTCTCAATGGTCTGAACTCAATTCCATGAATATTGATCGATTTTCTTCCTCACATTCTTTTCACCATTTCTGATTTAGTCCTAGGGAGAGAGAAAAAAAAATATACATCTTGACCAAACATCCTTGTGCACCTTGGAAAAACAATTGTTATGCTTTGTACCTCTGCGTGACTCTCAATACGAATTTGCAGTTATAATCAGTTTATCATCTTGGCTAACACACCACAAGGATCACTAGCCAGTTAATGTTTTTATCTGTTTCTCTCCTTATAAAAATTAGCAAACTTAGTTATAGTGTTGAATAATTCCTCAACCTCTCTTTCAGGGGTTACTGCCTCCACACCTGCTAGAAGCAAAGAAATCCAACTTCTCCAACTGCAGCTTTCATGTTCTTCAGTAATATTTTAAACACAGATTTTTGCCAAAATGAAGCCAATCAGTACCCCTGAAAAAAATCTTCATCTACTTAAGAGTGCAAAATTACTAATTAAATGATTATTGAGCCTCTAAACAATCACAATTGCAGAAGTATTATAAGAACAAGAAGCAATTTCTGAAAGGCTTTGTAGTTTTAGGGCTCTTTGTGTCTGTAACAAGTGCTTAGATTCTACAGTTTTGCCTGGATTTATGCACTTCCTAATACATTAAAGTTCATCGAATTTCTGCAAGGTCAGCATAAGATGTTCTTGCCTACAAACTCCAATAGCAGAAGAAAATGAAATTGGAATACAGTCCCAGGATTTGTTTTCCATTAATATTACAGATCATCTCTGCTTATGCAAGTTTTAGCAGAATGCAATGCAATGATTAATTAAGACCAGAGTTAAATGCAGTGAAGTCTTCAGAGGGCAGGAAAGGTGGGGGATGGAGAAGGAAATGTGACACAAATCAAAAAACTAATGTTTGACAGAAGGAAAAAAAGAAAAAAGACTCAAAAGCAGAGGCATGAAAAAGCAAAGGACACACATACAAGAGGAAACTGAAAAAATATGAAGGAAATACATGAAAAAAAAATCAATTCACTTGTTATGTACTGGGGTTTTTTTGTATCTTCTATTCACATAAATAAGAGATGCAGTAGGAACCAGGGGAAAATTAAATGCTGAATTATTCCCCGGTCACATAGGGTAGAATGCAGTTTGTAACATGACTCATAATAGAATGGAAATACCAGAGATACTTACTGATATTAAGCTTGTCTTATCATTTTAAAGACCCTTTCTAGGGAAAACAGTTTCATCATGAGAAGAGACCCAGTAATTACATACAGGTCTTTCCCCTTTCCCAGTTAAGTACCAGCCAAGCTGAGACTCAGCTTGGTGTTTGTCAAGCACAACATCAAAAAGGAATGAGAACCCATCAGGTCTCCTAGAAATCCTTGGTTACAAAATTGGGAAAGCACTAAGCATGAACAAGAGGGAAATGATGGATCTGAGCAACTATTCTTTTGACATTCATGCTAAAGGTTCTTCCAGAAACAGTTTATATCCAGGCAGCTAGTGTTACCAATGCCCATAGCTTCCTAATCAAGTTAGAAAGATTGAGTCATTAGGGTCAAGTGACCAGTCACAGGATGATTAAAGACAGTAATGAAGAAATCGAAACTAATTAGTACCTAAGCCTATTAAAATGGCTTAGAAATAAATTACTTCTACATGAATTTATGTCCAGAGGTTCAATTTTGAAAAGCAATAGAAGTTTCAGAAATGGATAGGTACAAGTCATAGCATACCTGAGAAAAGTCCACTGCATTTCACTGGGTTGCAGAAAAACACAGAGAAAACAAATTAATGACTTCAAGTCAGCACTTTCAGGTGAATAAGGAGATTTTGAAGGGTCAGGTGCCACTGGGCTTGAGGAGTCTTGCACAGACTTTATGTTTAGCTCATCTGCATGGCAGTAAGACTGCATCTTTAAGTACCTAACTTCAGGAAATTTTACTCCTAATGTAAAAGTAATTGCTTTCAGAAGTTCTGAAGGAGAAAAAACTAGAGAACAAGTAATCCCTATCAATCTGTAGCATTAGAAAACCTCGAAGTCTGAGATTTTGATTTATGTGAATACCCAGAAGGTGAAATAACCTCCTGGGCTTATGCAGAACTGGATGATGTGCCACCAGATTTCCAGCCTTTACTAATGAAAATCTTCCAAATGCAAGCCTTAATTATGGCATTTTTGTGTTTATTCTCTGTTAAAACCAAGAAATGGAAAAGAGCCTAAAAATTAGAAGTTACGAGAACAGAAAACATTATCCAACTTTGTTACATGTCAAGTTCAATTCTCATTTCACTTAAGAAAATAATTTTGACATATTTTTATTAGGATCCTGAATCCAAAGAGATTTATGCACTCACTATATATGTAATGCATGTGCAAAGACAAAGTGATTTTGGAGACAACAACTCTAGAAACTGTGAAATTAAGCAAATTATCCTTTCCATACCCAAGGTTTTCTTGCTAACCCAGTCTCAATTGCAATCTGTCAATACATTTTAGGAAACAAATCTTCTTACATCCCAGATCTTACTTCAAAGTACACTTAAAGATTTTTCTCATGGGAACAAATAACATAACATGTCTAATTAGCTAACTGCATAATCAAGAGTAATAATATAGTAAGTATTCTTTAAATTAAAAATTAATGGTTTGATAATTATGGTAAATAGAAGCAGAATTAACCCTTTTTTATTTTTCATCTTTTGACCATAGCTATTCTACTCCAATCCTTTGCATTTTCATATATTTCTTTGGCTGCAGCAGCATCATCCTGTTTGGTAGAAAAAGGAGTTTGCTCTCCTATTCCATAATGCAAACTTACCTATGCAACACCTACTACAAGACAGCAAATCATCTCTTCTGATGCAGCAAGAAGCTAACTCCTAATATTAATTATACTGCTTTTCTTTCCCTTTGGAAGGCTTACAAAACAAGTGAAAGCAGTATCTTCACTGGAAGAGCAAAAGAGCAAAGGGGCTCCTACTCAAGCAGAAACTACTCCAAGTCAAGTTGTGCCAAGAATGTCAATAATGCAAATTCCACCTTTTCTTCTTGCAAACCACAACTAATGCTAGTAATTGTGGAAGGGGTGTGTGTGTTTTGTTTGTTGTTTGGGGGTTTTTTTGGCCTTTTTTTTTTTTCAGAATCAGTCTTGGATTACCATTTTGTCAACTCAAATGCAGCTGAGAATGTATGGGATACTGGAATAGTAATCTGTTAGAGATGTGATTTCAACTGAATGAGCTTATTTTTAAAAAACAAACTACTTCCCACTGAAGGTTTTATTTTAATTCCATTTTTAAAGCATACACTTGAAAACACGTCACAAAGAGACTCCCTGGTACCCAGCAGGAACTGGAACTGCAGACCTTATCACACTGCCCTTTAGGAAGTCCAACAACAGTCACATATTTTAACTTTCAATTGAATGAGAAACCATATTTCTTTTCAAACTTTCCTCCTTTCTTACTCCAGTTCTTACTACTTTTCATATGCTCAGGCAATTCTTGCCCAGGCTTGTTCACTAGCTCTCTGTGTCTTCTTTACCCAGTTTCCCCCCTACAAAATCACATGGATTCTTTCAGAGCTGTGGCTGCAGCAGTTATCTCGTTATCTCTCTGATGGCCTTCCTTCAGTCTTGGCTTCTTCTGGAGCAAATTCTAGGGCTCTGTACAAAAAGAACCATCTGGTGCACGTTAAATGGGCTCAAACATTGAAAATTACCTTTTAGCCATAGTAGAATAATTGTAGCCTCAAAAGTTTAAAGCAAAGTGAACACCAGCTGCAGAGATTATTCAAGGATTGCATCTGCATCACTGCCTGAAGTGAGCACACCACAGAAGTTCACTTCCTTTGGCCTAAGGCACATGAGAGAAGGCATTTCCAGCTTTGGTTGGGGCAAGGGTAGGAGGACATCTGGACTGAGGGGCACTGTGACTTGCTGACATCTTCAATAGATCAGAGCACCCTGAACTCACTTTTGTAGGTGCCTGTGCATGGTCGGGGTAACACTCAGGTCAGTGGCATTAAATACTGAGATCACTTTAAATTTGTCCCAGTAAGAGAATTTCTGCAGACACATCATGAACCACACGGAAGAATATGCAGCTCTGCCTGCTGTCTGACACAGCAAAGAGTTAATAATAAAAATTATATGCATAGCACAGCTCTCAGTGTTACATGAGACAAGCAGCATGTCTGGCAGTAATTCACTTTGAGCCTGTTCTATTCCTAAAGATGTGTGTTTCTTGAAGTTTGGCTACCAAATGTTGTGTTCTAATTATCATACCTTCCTGGTGTTCTCCAGCCCCTGAGAGAAATGCTCACTGGATGTATTGTGCTTTTTGCAGTAGTAGCAGCTGTTGACAGTCACCTGGATGCATTCCTCAGGGTAGAACAGCTTCCTAACACTATTTCAATCATTTATGCAGGACAATCAGGACTAAACAACCCCAAACCTCTCTTCTACTTCTCACTTACATTAAACCTTCAGTCATTCTGAAGGTTACTGTGTTGTAAAGATGCAACCCAATTGCTTGTTAACAATAAAAATGTTAATTTGGCTCTACTATAAAACAAACCCAATCCTAACAAAAGAAAAAAAATTTTAAAAAAATCACATTAAACTAGTTACAGCAAATTTCCCAGGTAATGAAGAAGGTATGGTCCTTCATTTCCACCTCTATCATTAGTTACAGATGTTGAATTTTAAAATATTTTTCTATGATCGTGGACTATATGTCCTGGGAAAACAAATATCTGGGGGAGGGAGAGGAATTTGCTGAGGAACATTTCTCTAACAGTAGTTTTTTCATCCACTGATTTACAAGCCACTGATTTACAAGCTGTGAATGAATAGTAGCCTTCAACAACAGGAAGCCATGCCATTGAGAAACCCTATAGCGTCAGGTGGAGCCTGGAGACAAGGCTGTCTGCTGGCAGGGAAATTCACTGCAGGAGCCCCCTGTAATCAGAGCTGTTGGCCAGAAGGAAATGTCTTCAGTACTCTTACATGGCTCTTAATCAGATACTGACAGGGTCCCTTTGATCAATGCATTTTCAAAACAAGGGTAACTGCAGTTTGCAGGATGTCTACACACATTTCACAGCCAGTTTCCAATGTGAGCAGTCAGAGGAATTACTCTGACTTCACCCTCTGTTCTCCTTTTCTTTTGCTGCCTCAGAAGAGTCAGAGACTTAGGAATTAGCAGCAGAGCACCACGGATGCTTTATAGCTTTGCTGGTCCCCTGAACACAGCAGGGAAACAACCTTCCCTTGTGTGTCTGAGACATTTTACAGCCTTGAGGATGGGGCAGAAGGAGACAACACATTTGGTCAGCTGTTTCTGAAGGGTCCCAACTCGTGGGGAGCCAGGGCTAGAGAATCAGACTAAAGCACCCTCCCATACAATTATAATGGTCTAAATAGCAGTGTAAGGAAAGTATTACTGAATATTAAAGCCCTATATCCTGGAAAGCTGTCTCAGAATGAAATACATGAATCAATTACTAAGCACTAGATGTGTAAAAACTCACAGAAGAAAACCATTATCTTCACCCAGAAGTGTACAGTGCAAGATACTACAGCTTTTGGTAAGAGCAGAAACAAAGAGAGGCAGCTATCGACATTCCCCGCTCATCTCACTGCTGGGGCATTATGCAACATGAAAGCTGGCACATCCCAGACTAATTTCCTCAGTTGCAAGAGTAATTTGGGAACCAGAAAGGCTTGAGGAAAGAGCCCCTGTTTCTAATAAGCTGAAGAACCACAACAAGAGGTTCCACTCACTACAGAAGTTAAAGAGTGAAAGAACAGGATAGTGAAGGCAGGGGGGAAGACAGTTTTAGGTCCCATTCCACTGAAAGAATGTGCTGTGAGTAGAGAGATCATCAAGAAAAAACAGGAATATATTAATCAGGCAGTCATTCCTCATCCTCTTACCTCACCTGGTTGTACCCTGGTGCAGCAGGGGGCCAAAGCAGTGGGTGATCATACATAGCATATGCAGTGAACTGTGTAGCACATATGGTATATACATTGCAGAAACACAAGATAAAGGCTCACCTGCTGTTCTGTGGCTTTCTTAATAGAGTGCCTATGCACCATCAGGTGAATTAAGAGTAGAGCAGCAGCTTTAACTCTAGGTTTCCTCATCCCTGAGTTAGAATGCTTTTCTTGTTTAATTTAAGTACTTATTAAGTCATTGAGGAAATGAAGGAAATGTGATGTTAAGACAGAGTACAATTTAAATGGAGCAAACGAGCCTTCTCAATTTTATTCAGTCTTATTACATAATAAGAGATACCCCACAACACAAAGCAGACGTAGGAGATCTATTCCATAGCACATGCACTCTGTAATAATAATAGCAATAATTACCTGCACTTAAAAAACCCCCCACAAATGGCTGAAAAAGGTGGAAAAATACTGGCACTGTTGTTCACAAATACATCAAACCTAGATCAAAACTTGCATTCAAATGCCCTAAAAGTCTGCACAGTTTCAATTATGTAGAGAATAAAATACTACAATATCTGAAATATAAATGGTGGCTCATTTAGATTTTGATACTGCACCTGTATGCAATGTATACAAATTTTATTAGGCATACAATTAGTTTGGATATTGCCAGCCTGCAGAAAACTCACAGCATTTTATGACCAAGATTCCACCTTGAGGTTATTGCTTGCTCCTTTCTCCTCTGACTGTACATAGAGGGAGACAAGTATTAAAACACAGATTCATCCCACATACTTTTTGGTCCCCCAGCTAAGAAAATAGCTTATCAAAAATCAGCAATACTTCCATATTATGATCTGGACCATATGTGAAATTTGAGATTTTGTTGGTTCTTATTTTTGGTATTTTTGTAGGCTTCCCACCACCTGCTACACAAGGCATATCATGAGATCCTGGTTTTCTACTAAATAAATTTCACATCTTCTCTCATGCATAAAGTTGGCTTATCACACATAATGTTGCTTGTAGTAACAATGACCTTCTAAATAACTGTTTCTCTCTCTAAGACTAATTCTGCCATCAGTCTACTGTAACTTTTTAATATAGAAAGTCTCAGAAACACCTTTCTACTGTTTCATGCATTATTCCATGATACCTGAAGAACATCAGACTGTAAGAATTGTTACCTGTTGATGCCTTTTTTTCCCTCAGTAAAGAATTTTCATCCTTGCTAAGTATCAGCAAAAAAAAAAAAAGCAACACACAAAGTAATTCTGTCCTTAAATTTGAATGTATTTCACATGCTCTCAGTCAATCCACATATTGTCTCTTTTAAAGAGAAAACAAACAAACAACAACAACAAAACCCCAAACACACAAACCTCCCCAAAACCAAAGCAAAGAAAAGGGTGGGATGAAGACATTCAGGAGTTCAAGGAAAACTGAGACCAATGCAACACATAAGGTACACCCAGCATCAGAATGGATATCTTTCCTCCCTTTGACCATTATATGGTATCTTAGGTTCAGCAAAACTTTTTCCAGCATGGAAGGAACCAACCCAAATGCTGGAAGGGAAGCTTTTATTAAAGTCTTTAAGCAGCTGGGCCCCTCCTTGTTAACCAAAGACAGCTGATGCAAACGGTACAAAAAGAGAGTAACATTAATGAGCCTTAATATGGCTTCAGTGAGCTTGGTTAGTCTAGAGTTTTGTGCCTGTCCTGACAGAGCTCAAGTGTCTTGAGAAGACAGCAAAGCACTGAAGTGGAAATCCTTCCTAGCTTTTGTGTGACGGATGTCAAATGTTAGGAAGTTGTTGTCCTTGTGGATGTTTATACATATACATTTTTAAAGCAAAACATAAATAAACACATGAAACCACTGTGGAAGCCTAAATACAAGAGCAACCTTGTGTGCTGGCCCATAGATTGAAAGCAGATGTAGGGCTTTGTAATTAGGCCTGATTCAAGCTGCACGAAGTGCACAAAAGCAGTTGTTTTGGAAATGATGGGAGGGACCAGGGTAATGTAAACACAATTTGTCTCTTTGCTGCACATGGCAACAGATTAAAGAAAATGCAGGCAAATTAATCACAGGGGGAGGGGAGGAAAAAGAAAAATCTTCAGGGAGGGCACTTAGACACTATCATCCTTCAAAACTGAAATGTTTAAAGGTTGCACTTTCAGAGTTGCATTTGCTTTACGCCGACCTGCAACCTGATCAAAAGGCTCAACTAATTTACGAAGTTCTATATTTATCAAACACATGTCTCTAAAATGCATAATTAAAGTGATTGTGAGTTCATCAGGAACAGATTACTGATAGCTAGCTCGTTTGGCCAATGAGACTCCTGCTTTACAGCATTTGGATCAAGACCTTGTGTTTGGGTAAGATTGAATGCCAGCAAAACCTTTTCCAGATGAATAACACCAACACAAAATGATGCTTGTAAGAGGTCACTATAGATGTATCATATAATTTCATAAAAGTTTCTGCTAGTTTTGGCTTTTCCCAAAGAAATAAAGTGTGACTGCATATCAACAGTACACAGAATTTATAGGTTGCTCCTATATCCTTTCAAGGTGCATTGGACCCTCTGAATGTTGGATCTAATTATTAAGACTCCTCTGATATCCCCACCTGAAAGTGAAATATCTTTGTTTATCTCAGTGCAGCCTGCTAAATTCTGTCAATCACACACAGTACACAAACACATTTCATTAAACTTAATTATAATGTTACCTCAAACACTGAAGTTATGTAGGCTAAAATCTTTTACTTACAGTATTATCACAGATGAAAAAAGTCCAATTTTTTTCTTTGAGAAAGAAGATCTGCTATTTATTAACTGCCTGTAGCCATACTGAGGGCAGTGTTATAAATATTCACTATTCCTAATCTTTGCTTGGCATTATTCATCACATAACTCAAAAAGTTGCACTATGTGGAAGCAGGATTTTATTTAAATTATTCCAAAAGCCAAAGCATCATAAAAGACCTGCACTCCTCTTCAACAGATGCATTCCCACCATACCTACTTCCATAACAGCAGTATAATGCCTCTCTGTCTCCAATTTCGTCCCTACCCAGTATATAAAAAGCAGATTAGAAGAGTCCCAGTCTATTGTTTGGTGCAAGTTATGCCACATTATGCACCAACAGGGCTCAGCTCCAAGGTTTGCCATCAATTTTTTGTGGAAGCATGTCACTGAGAAATGTTTATTTTAAGGGCATTGCCATAGTAGGCCTTGCAGAAAGTTTAAAATAATGGAACACAGGTATTTAAAAGTAATTTCAAGGGTATACAAGTTGTTTTTAGAAAATATGTTCTCAGCATCCTGCACAGTGATTCCTGCTGTGGCCCCACACACAAGAGTTTAGACAAAATGGAAAAAAGCTGAAGAGCCCAATATCTAAAACCAGCTTTCCTGGAACATTATTAGTAATTATTTTTGCTGACATAGTTTAGGGTTGGGTTTTGGTGGGGGCTTTTTTTTGGGTTTGGTTGGTTTTTTTGTTATTGTTGTTTTGGGTTGGTTTATTTATTTATTTATTTTCTGAATATTGTAGGGTTTAATAGTATCAAGCTGAAAAGTACATAGAAGCACTTGCATCACTGCAGAGCAGCCAGGAGAATTTTCTTCCTTCAGTTGCTACATTAAGACATGTTAACATCAAGTTCTTGCCCCGCAATGGGTGACAGGATTTTACATTCTTCATGTCTCAGGAATTCATAGTGCATATTAAAAAAAAAAAAGAAAAATATCACAACAGCTCCAGTGCCGTTCCATTAGAATTTTTAAGCAGGATAGTGAGCTACATGTCTCCTTCATTTCCCATAATTAGAGGTTTAAATGCGCTTTAAAACATTAGTGACTGGTGTAGCTTTAGCCTGAAACAGGTCTGCAAACCTAGAACATAGGTCTGCAAAAATAAATCTCACAGAAGGAGAAAGCACCGAGAAGGATTTTCCAGGTGGTTTCCTTGGGGTAAAGGTGATGTGAGCAAGAGTGGGGCTGTCTGACTGATGCTCCTTCCACAATCATCAACCATTGACTAAATTGGGCTTCAGAGCTACCTACAAATTGATTCACGGAAAGCCTGTGTACAGCACTACTCCCAAAAGAAGATAGTTTTGCATTGGGGTTGTTTTTTAGTGGGTTTAGAGTTGGGGTTTTTTAATGGATTTCTCTGTTTGATCACCAAGTCTGAGGCAGTAAAAGTAGGGAACTCTAACTCACCACAGTACTCAGGGCTCTGTGTTCCCCAGAGTGAAAGAGATTCCTGCAGCCTCAGAGGCAGCGAAGCCAAAAGCACAACAGCTCAAGCTGATACAAAAAACATTCAGGAAATCAAACTCAGAGGTTGAGAAAAATAAAAGAAAAAAGAAAAAAAAGGAAGTTGTTTATTTTGAACACAGTGACATTAAATTCCAGTTTAAAGGCAATTCAGGAATCACTGCAACCATTTCAAATTAGTCAGCCTAGTGGTTTATGAAAACAACATGATCCCTCTCTCAAAGCAGGGATTCTCCCCACTCCCCCTCTCCCAAACACACACACACTTTGGACGATGCAACTCTAGAACAACTTTTTTAAAGGATATTTAATGCCTCATGTCACCTTTGAGAGGCTCTGCTCTCAAGTCAGAGGAACCCCTGTGGCTTTGGTGGGGAGATTCCTTTCCTGGCAAGGAGGGCCCAAGCAGGAAATCATCTTCTCCAAGGTTTCATAGCAATATCCTCACCCCCTCCTACAAGCTCAATACCCCTACTCAAAACAAGAATACCAGGGTCACAAAGGCAGACATTTTCTTTCTACTTTGCAGAGAAGAAAAGTAAGGGAGGGGAAAAAAAAATTTAGTGTCTCAGGTTTTGTTTTACTAACTTGTTTCCTTGTCACTGACATTTCACTTTCTCAAAAACAAAACAAAACAAAAAACCTACAAAAAACAAAGCAGCCTTCAACTGAGAACTTATTTTCACTATTTTGCAATGCACAAGTACTTCTTAACTGAGAGTAGTGTGGTTATAAGATGCCTAAGGTTAAAGTGAACCAATTCCTAAACTATACTGAGCTTTGTTCCATATTCAAATACAAACTGGTATTTTTCCAATCCACTAGGAAGCTAAGATTAACTCCAGAAGATGTTACTGTCCTGCAGAAACCTTCTTAGCAGGCTGGGAGCTCTGCAGCCAACAAGCCAATACCAGCACAGTTCAAATGAATCAAAGGAGTTTCAAAATGTGTCTTCAAGAAGTTCAGCTTCCAGGTGTCTGCTCTTAGTGAATACAGCTCTAGCTGTATTCATAGGTAGGCCTTTTCTCTAATTAATAATGCATAACATTAATTTTCATCTCTGATCAGTTCACATTTGCTGAGTTTCAAAGAACGTTACCCTTAAGCTCCCCTTTCCCTCTCAGGATGGGCGATGTTCTCTTAATGTTTCAGTAAGAACAAAAGCAATGGCACAGGGTGGCAAACAGATGGGTGCCTCCTCTGCTCTTCCAACTACATACCATTGGCAGAGGGAGATCTGAACCTTAAGGTTTGGAAGTTGGAAATCAAAGACCTTTATTGTCCTCAGGTATTTCTCCTCCCTAGGATCAATTCTTATGGCAACCAACAAATGGCCAGATTCAAAGATCAGCTGGACCATCTTTCAAGAGAGCAAAGTTAGAAAAAGCAAAGAATTTTTCTTCAGAGTAAACCTGTAAGATCTGTAAGTCAAATGCAGTAGCAGCTCTCAGGTAGTCTTTTAGTGTTATTTAGATAAACAAATTAATTCACACACATCCCCAGATGATTGTTTTATTATGAGGTTTTGATGGTTTTTTTTTTAGATCAAGACCATCTTGTTCTCATAGGATGCACCTCAGGAAAAAAAAAATAAAATCTTACATGAGGACATTAGATACACACTTTGCTTCTATCAAACTGTGTCTGAGATTTTATCCTCTTTATACTTGACCCAGTCCCAACAGCATTGCTCACAGCAAAAGCGTTGGCAGTATCCCTTGCCTTGAAGGCTTATTTGCTCTTAATAAAAAAAGCTATGCAAAACTGCCCAGTCACCTGAAGGCCAGGTGGATTATTCTTCCCTTGGCTGAGTTTTATCTCTGTCAGTATTAAAATATTTGGAGACTTGATTATTTATGAAAATTGCTTTGATCCCAACAAGTTTACCTTGCCAGGTTCCTGTAAGTGTAAAACTCTAGGAGCTCTTGTCCAGAAATCAAAGATCTTTTAAGGCACATGCCTGCAAATTGCTTTCTATCCTCAAATATATAAATATACAATATTTCCTCATTATTTCTACTCAACTGCCAGTGTAATGAACTCTTCATAAGTTTTCTTGTGGCACAATAAAATAGTCCATGCCATGAGGCAGTTCAAATCTCAATCAACACATTCTTAGTAGTTGTTTCTGCTCAATAAAGAATTATTCTGTTGGTTGGTGTGGTTGTTCAGTGGTAGCCGTGACAGACTAAAGGACACATGGAAGTATAGGGAAAGGTAACCCAGATGGATTGCCATCTTTTGACACCTCTCTAGCCCTCATTAAATAAAGGCAACCAAGCTTTTTGGGAGACAACCCTCCATCCGAAGACCCCATCAGCTATTACTACACAGGATTAACCAAGATTTACTACATAACATGAAAAATAGAAAAGCTGGGGCAAACAGTGGTATCAACTTTGTATAATCTCCCTTTAATGATTTTTTCACCCCCTCCCCACCGCCCTGATTTTGTTAATTCAGATAATGAAAGTTATCAGTACATTTACAGAGGCAAAGGAATGAAAATGATTTCATGTTACAAGCAGCTGTAGCAAACACTTCAGGCTGCTTCCAGCACCACATTCCCACCAGCAAACAATTTTCTGGGTACTCCATGCACTACTAGAACTGCCTTTCTACTCCAAAGAAAAAAAGAAAAAAATTAAAACCCCACAACCCCCAAACCATGTTACCAAACTCAACACACTGGCACATTCACTTTTGCTGGGAACACTTCAATGCACACAGTAAAGATGGTTTCACATTTCTGCTTCATTCAGACTTAATAAAAAGCTGAGCAGTCGTGGGTGAGGATGTGTTACTGAAACTCATAGAAATGTAAAATGCTTTAAAATTGAAACTGTTGGCCTTTAAGTGGCTGGAGATAATAGCTGAGCTGCAGCCATGCTGCTTTTAATTTAACAGCACTGAGTGACAAATGATAGCATGACATAAAGAGAAATGGCCTCCCTGCAAAGTCTTGCTTTTTGCAAAGTTTTCAGTGGGCTTACTAATCAAATATGAAAATAAGCACACTGTAAGCAGGACCTTTTAATTTATGAAGGGACTTGAACTAAAATCTCACAGATTTCTCAGGCAGTTAAGCTAGAAAGCTTTTCCATCTGGAAATTATATTTTGCTGTAAATTTCTCTCTTTCACCTTTTCTATTTAGCAGAAGACCAAACAACAATGTATAAATAAGGGATTTTTGGAAGTCTTTAGAAATCTGTAGCATCGTCAAAGTCAAAAATGCTATATAAACCAAGGGTGTAAAGTTCCTCAACTCTACCAAGGTAGCCTTCTCTAACCCTAGTTAGACTTGTTTCCCTCAGTGATTCTCTTGCTGACCACCAAAGACCACAAGACTTGTCCTCAGCCTCCTATTTTTGCCATTGTATTTACTCACATGGTTTATCACAGTGTGGTGATAACTGTGCCCTCCTACTTCTGACCCAAGCTCCAAGCTCAAGTCTCCCATTTTCTAGCCTTTACCATCTGATGATTTTTGCCTTTGAATTAACCATTCAGATCATCATACTGTCCTACAATTCAAATGTTGTATGAATTCAATTTCTAAACATGAGTAGTATCTGATAACCCCAACTACAAAGCAAGACATTAAACAAAGTTTATGCAATCCAGTAAAGGATGGTTTGCAGGGGATAGTAACTTTTGTCTCAATCCTCTCAGTAGAAGGCTTATTCAGGCATTGAAGTATGATGTAAATTAGCTTTGAAACTTGTTCACAGAAAAGCAATTTTGGGGTATATAAAAAAATTAAGCCTACATTACATTTATGCTGACACAATCAATGTGGAATTTTATCAATAGGCCAATAAGTCAAACTAAGCTGTTCCCATAAAGAAGCAAGTGGTATACCTTTGCTTCTCCATGGCAGAGCTGGCCTCTTTATTTTGGTGAGAGGAGACAGTGTAGCTGCTGTGCTAGAAAAAATGTGCAGGGTCTCAGGTGCAGCAAGAATTCTTGGATCCCAAAGCCTTTGCTGGACCCCAAAGGACCTCCTGTTTCGAGGAGGTGCCACACCTGCCCCATCCCACCCAGGAGGAGGAGGGAAACAACGCAGGGTGATCCCCAATACACAGGGGTACAGGTGCCACAGTAGGACAGAATTCCTCACCCTGCTCCACCAAGCACTGCCTGTGGCCACACACAGGATCCTAATGCATGATAAATTGTGCTGTCTCAGAGGACGACACACAGCTCTTTGTCTCCGAGTATTTTCCTGTTATGCAAAGGGTAAGTCAAAATTCTGATTTATGGGAGGCTACAGCCACTGCTTCACTTTGTGAGAGGGTTTTTGGTGTGTGTGTTTTAGGCTTCATGATTGTGTCCTGTGCACAGGACAAGCACAAAGGTGGTGCAGTTCAAAGGAGCATAAAGGACTTGTGCTCATCTGTCATTCAGTGACAGCAGAGCTTGGGTGCTTGGCTTCTGCAGAACTTTAAGTTTCTGTAACTTAATAAGTAGGTAGGAAGGCTATTTGAAACCCTGTGCGCCTAGTTTAAATATGTAACAAAGAAAAGCTAGGGACAGAGTTGGAAAAAACACGTCAGCTCAACTGACAAATTCAAGCAGCTGCTGCTATTTTCTACTTTGATTTATTCAGGGTAAAAGAAAAAGAGCACGCAGATTTAAATAACTGAATTTGCACAATTCACACCAAAGGAAATGCTGTCTCTTCAATAGCAAAGACTCAGCGGTGTTTGCCCAGAGTCGCAGGTACACAAAGGTGACATGGACATAGACCAGAGCTGGCAAGTTCTAGGATGTATCTCTGGCAATATTTTAATTGCTGGAGCCAAGCTCTGTCATCCTATCAATGCTATTGAATAAAAGCTTTCATTGGAAGTAATGGTTTTGCATCCTAAAATTGGTCCTAATTGACTACACCTTTAGGTAATCAACAGACACTCCCTAAGGGGTTTCGTTTCCACAGCCCCCACTGAAATTCTGGTAATGGAAATTTGACATGCAGAACCCAAATCATCCAAAGCCACTAGTCCTGTTAATTAAGGGCCTCCTGCCTTCAGATCTCTTCCAAAAGTCAGATTTTCCTTTAGCTCCTCAGACCTCCCTTGTGTTGCTGTTTCAGTTGCTTCAATCTCAGCTCTGCAACGCCTTTACCAGAGCTGTGGGGTTATGTCTATATAACAACACTTTAAAAAAGCTTTAATCTTTCACTAAAGCTCACAAGGTTCAATTACATGAGAAATAGTCAAAACTCTGATCAGCAGAGCCTAATTAGGGTAGGTGTGGCCCACTATCCCTCCCTGCTGTAACTAGCAATAAAACATGAAGAAAACAAGAGGAAGAAAGGATGGGGCAGAGACAGAGGTGATCATCTTAAACAACTGACTAATCATTCATAATTTTGATTCACATGTATAGTAAATACATCCTCTTCCTTTTCATCAGCATGTGTTGACACCTAAGGTAATTACTCCCAGAAAGCTAACTCTCTGAGGCAATATTTCCATCCTGCTTAATTGCACAAGTACCAACTTGCAGTCCATTGGTGCTGATGAACAATGACACCCTCCTGTCAGCCAAGTAATTTGTTGGCAGAAAATGCCACAGACACTTTCTTCTCTATCTTTCAAAGCTTCTCATGCAAACAAGGCAGAGTAATTAGGACTGACCTTTGGCTAATGCTGGTTGCCAATCAGTGGTGCTTCCCTACTCATCATTTATACATTTATACATTCCTATTTAACAACCAGGAGTACAAAATATGCATGCGGAGCTCACGGCAGGCAAACAGCAGCACTCACAATCTGCTCACCATCCAGGTTTAGGATGTTTCCCTAGTACTGCTAGAGACTACTGTTGCAAGTGCCCAGAAGGAACAAAATGTCATGACACTCCACATCTCATAAGATTAAAGGCAAATTTTAGACTAAAACCCCAAAAACCTCACAAACACAAACCAAAAACTCGACACGCAATTACAGAACTTTCAGTGATAAAAAACTCAGGCAACCAGGGAGTTGCAGAAAGTGTGAGCAAACCAAAGTATTTCAAGTCTGGTCTGATATGGGACCTGTGCTATGACAACCTTGTGGAAAAGTTTGTTTGAAGCTTCAAAACACTGAGGTTCAACAGTTAAAAGTGACCATATAATGCTCCATTAGTGTTTTCATAAGTGACTTCCCCAGGACAAGGAAGGACACAGGGGGCTGTCCAGTCTGTCCATCCCCCTAGCAAGCCATCTCCCTAAGCCTTCAGGGTTTATTCTGAGCTCCCCTGCTCCAGGCAAATTGATTACAGCCTCATTCACTGTCAAGCAAATCCAAGGGAAGATAAATCACCCTGCATTAATCTTTTACAGTCTACATGCAATACAAAAGAGCAGTAACTTGACACTTTAATCGTGGCACTGTTACAAGCTGCTGTTCTCCACCAAGCTGATAGCACCTTCTGCACTTGGGCACATCATTGCAAGCCTCATCACAGCTGTCACAGCATGAAAAATGCCATCTCTACCTGTTTGTACGTATAAAGATTAATATAGAAGTCAATGGAAGCTGCTGGTGCCTACCAGGACAGAGGAGGAAGCAAATAGTGCTGTATCACAGGTATCCAAGCACCACACAGAGGGTTTCAGCTTGCACTGAAGATGCAGAACTGCTGGCATAGGGATTCAGGAACTAAAGGCTGTCTTCTCCATACACCTCAAACACAAACCCAATAGATTCTCTGTCTAGTACAGTCTGACTCCTCAGACTGTAAAATGAAAATTTTACCCTAAGGAAGCCTTTTGTCAACAAGACACCTTTTTACCTTCCACATCCACAGGGTTAAGCTACTGCAAAAGCTCCTCTGATGTTTTCAGCATTTACAATTTGTCAAATGTAGCAAAAAGGATTTGTCCAGTGACATGCACTGTCTTTCACGGACAGACATAGAGGACAAAATTACATCAGAAACCCATAAGTAATCAACTAGGTCACAAGAAAATACAAACTTAATGGTCTTTTCCTAATCTACACTTTAAAGAAGTCACCTTCATCTGGGGAGAAGGGGAAGGAAGATTTGTATTATCATTATTAATTAATGACAAGTGAGGTCACACTCCTGAAGAAAAAGAGTCCTGCCCAAAGAATTTCCATTAGCCAACAAGGCAAGATAGACAGGCTATATCTAGAAGAATTTGTTGAGATAAATTCCTTTAAGTCATGCACATTTCTCTCTCTAACTTATTCTACGAAACAAGTCTTTCCCTTTAGACCAGAGGAAGTATTCTTAAACAACTTTTCTTGAGGAGATCCTGAGCCAAAGTCTTCCTCTGAAGCCAGGGAAAACTGCAATTTCTCAACACCTTCAACTAGATACAGCTTGCAGATATACGCAAATGTGTGTATCATATATACATAACACACACAGAGCTGCAGGAAGATATTTGAAACAGAGCAGCCTTTCATATTTACTTTACAGCCACCATGGGACACAACAAATTAACTGTACTAATCAACTAATAGAGAACATCAACTCTTTCAAAATCTAGATGTTGTGGTTCCTGAATACGAGAATTGATACCAGACAGTCTTTAGTCACTGACTGTGTTACTGATTATGTCCAATTATGGCAAAGAAAAAGGAGTCTGAAACATTTGAGCTGGAGCAGAGAGAGAAGCATAATTTGTGCCTTATGTTAGGCAGATCCTCTTCATTATTACAACATTATTCAATTATTCACAATCTATTTACTATCAAGGAGACAATCCAACCATGTGCTCTGTAATATTTACCATTTCCCCAAGCTGTCTGATGCTAAACATGTTCTATTAATAGGGTACCAAGGGGTGATGCTGAACAAAACTGCACTGGAGTGGCTCAAATCATGTTCAGCTCACAGAAGATTTGTCAAGGTGGGAGGTTGAGTTTCAAGCCTGGAATGTAATTCATTTCAGTGCTCTGACAGGAGGAGGCATTAGTGCCTTCTGCATGCAGGGTAAGCGATACTCCAAGAGCCTGCAACAGAACAGCAACGCGATTATCCCACACATCCTCCACAAAGAATGCCTTCTGTGTTTCAGTACCACAGAACTGCTCCTTCTTTTTGCCAGGATAATTAACTGTGATCTTTTTACTTATCGCTGTGTCTGGCATACAAAGCTCTGACACACACGCAGCATTCAGCATAAACCAGACAACACTCCCTGAGTACTGGAGTGGTTTGGGCAAAGCCCTGCTTTGGAGGAACAACAGACGTCAGTGCCTTTCCACTCCACAGCCACCTCCTTTCCCCAACCCCAAGTAAAAAGAAATAATAATAATGAAAAAAAATAAAAGTCAACCCATATCAACTCATAAAAGAAACTTCTAATTCAAAAGATTTGCAGGTTCCAGGCAGCTCCAAATAGACGAGATACTCACTCTCCACACTGAGGATAGCTTCTAACATGTGTTTAACACCTAACCTGTCTCCAAGCATAAAATTATTTCTCTCCTTCCCATCATATACAACTTTGATTTAGGAAACATCTTTATGGTATGTTAGCCCACGACTAAGTGAAGGAAGGCAGGCAGTTCTATTTCCAACATAGAATATATATTATAGGGAATTTTACCACTTTTTTTGAAAGGATTCATACCATCATGTCTGTAAATCTTATGGATTATAATGCATTTCATAAAAGGAGAAACCATTGGGTCTAGCAAACACTAAGAAGAGCCAAGCATCCATCTCAAGGCACAGCAAGCCTAATGAAAACAAACCTAAGTCCCCTTACCTCCAACAGTTCAGGAAGGAAAATACTACAAGGGTTGAAGCAGAAAGAGAGGTTCAGGGAGATACAAGAAAGAAAGAGAATGAGGGAAAACACTGATTTCATGGCCACCCTCCTGGAGCTGCAAGGATGGCATATGGGTCCCCAGCTTAGTGACCCCATGCCCATGACAGCTTTGAGCAAGTGGGGAGACCATTTCCCAGAGTCACCACTCCCCCTCATGGCACAACATTCAACAAAATAAAGAAGGGTAAACCCAACAGAAGTGTGAGAGGCTACTCTCTGCACTGCTTCATATTTTAGTCTAACACAAAGTCACCCCCACAAGCTCAGAACGTGATTTTATCAGCATTGCACAAGACTTATGGTAGTACCAGGTACAAGACTTATGCTAGTGGCAGGAAGGTTCTCCAAGTGCCTTGACCAGAGCCTAGGAAAAGCTCCATGGGAAAAATCCTCACTATTTTTGTAAGCCCCATCAAAACCCCAATTCCTTGCAGCCATAGCACTTACTGGGCTTTAAACGACATGTTGAGGATCAATCAACCCAAGCTGTAATATGCATTTGTCCACACTGTTTCCTTCTAGCATGCATGGCAAACACAGCAACAAGCCTTTCACTCTCCAATGTTAGATGCTCCTAAAACATAAGTTATGAAAACTTTAACTCAGGCAGAGACCAGAACAGAGCAGAACCACAGGGATCCACAGACAAGCTTGTGTCTAGGACACTTTGTGTCCCATGCATGTGGAAGGCTGCCACCACTCCAGATTTAAGACCAGGAACTTTCACTTCACAGAAAAAAAAGAAATCTTTGCATCACCCCCAGGCAAGGACAGGCACAGCAGAGCTCTCAGCCTATGCAGCATCTCAAGGTCACAGGGCCAGGCACCCACACCAGGGGCTTTCCATGGAGACAGGCACTTTGTCTCTGGGGCTTCCAGTCCACCTGTAGTACAGCAGCCATGTCAGGAAACCTTCCTCTCAGCTACCACACAAGGCCTTTCAAGCCAGATTTTAACCTGTGATAGCTTACAAATTAACGCATACCACTTACCACAAGACAGCTCTAGGTTTACATCACATTTGAAAGTATAACAAGAGCAATGTCAAGAGTTATTTTACTTTTTGCCAGCCAGCAGAGAGCAGCCCTCAGGAAGTCACAATAAGTCTTCAGAGAGAGTCAGACCCCTCCTTACTTTAAGTATGCACAGCTGTGACAGGAGAACCTTCATTTACACCCAAGCAAAGAAGCTGCCTTCAGATTACATAGTATTTTAAACAGGAGCTGAAGATTACACATGATAAAAGGTCATTAAAAAATAAGTACGTTAATTCCAGGTGCTATTTGGTTTTGATGTTGTTTTTCTTTTTTTCTTCATAACTGGTTTTAATTGACTCTGCAGGATAGAAAGCCAGAGTTGCTTATTAATCCCAATATAAGTTTTGTCCCTGAGTAGAAGTTGGGAATGAATTTGCTTTTATCTAGGTCTGTCCCCTGAGTAATTCTGTGGAAGACAATCAAGTTACAGCATGGGAAAATACACACATTTATATCTAAATGTAAGCTCTCTTTATTACTCACTGGAGATGGATGCAGGTGTAGGTAGTGACTACTGATACCATTTAAAAACTCAGATACACTGTTTCCCCTAAAGATATGTGGATGCTAAAATGAAAAAGTTGAAGCTGCACAGGTCAAATGTTAAGCTCATACAACAGAAACAAAGGTTCCTGTGACAGGAGGACAGATTTCTGGTTGCTTGGCTCTCTAATGTTGCTCCCTGATGACCACAGTGTCCATGACAAGAGCATTTCATGCACCAGGGAATACACATCTAGATGACTGGGAGATTTTGGGGCCCTGGGCTTATGACATATTTCTTTCTCCCATGTCATTATATAAAACTGCTCCTGTATCAGATGATCATTTCCAAAGCATTTTCTGGAAGGAGGTAAATCCTTTAACCGCCTTGGAATAAATCTGCAAGTCATTAGGCATCTCAAGGGACACAGTGCTCCAGCTGTGCCAGGCTGGAAGGCAGTGCTCCTTCCAGGCTTGGATAGCAAGAAAGGGAACAGACATCTTTCTATTTAAGCCTCAAAAAGAACCAATATACAAGCACAACATAATTTGATCGTCTTTCATTTTTATTTCTGTTTGACTGCAGCCCAGTTAGTTTCGATTTGATTTGGTGGGATTTATTCACTCTCATCAGTTAACAGGAATTAAACCAAGGGGAAGGCCCTGCACGTTTGATCAACCCACCCACACAGCTTTGTAAACATTCATCGAATCTACATGTGGTATCACTCAGTTAATAAATAGAAGGTCATGTTTTCCCCATCCCTGTTGCTGTGTCCTGGAAGGCAGTACAGTACACCAGCTCCTCTCAGACAAGAAGCAGGATGCTGGTTTCCACAAAGTAACTGTGCCCATTGAACTAATGTAGAATTGGAGTTCAATCAAGACACAAAATAGGATTTCATAACACCTTCAGAGACACATCTGCAATCTGAGCACACCACAGGTGATGCAACAGTTCCACTGTACTGCAAAGGAGTCATGTCCTCTTTGTCAGAAAAATCCTGAAGAGTAAAGAAGTTCAAGGCTATGTGGGAAATGTTTTGCCTCTGGGTAGGTTTTATACTTCTTGCACTTTGTGAAATTCCTTGTACAGAGAAAAAGAAAAGGGTCAGGGCATGACATCAAAGTTTGCACAGGTGACACAAACCTCTTCATGTCCTTCTGTCCAGCAAGAGGCTTTCACAAGACCAATCTTTTGCTGCACACTGTATCCAAGAGTGATCAAAATTCTCCCTATGATGCCCAGGTAGGAAAACAGATTAATTTAGTTGTGTTTGTTAACTGACCCACTAATAAGTTCTTAAAAATTGTCAGTTCTCCACGGGCTGAACCTGCACTACTCAGTGCTCCAAGCCCTGGGACTGCTGGGCTCTGGTGGTGCCAGCTTCAAAAATGAGCCCATGAGTTAAGCAGAAGTGATGGAACTCAATATAAATCTAGTATTCATCTACTCATCTTTCTTCAGTTTCCCAGGACTCACAGAGTCCATGCATGTTTCCATGCATACAAGTGACATAAACATACTATATGGTACTGAATAGATCTGTATTCTCTGTATATTCCTGTGGTAACACCTTGCAGGTGCATGGCTTGCAATGAGATACCACCTTCTCATCAGAAAATGCTCTTTTGTGGAAATTCCAATATTTTATGAAAAGTCTAAAAATATTTATCCCCAAAGAAAGCTGATAAGCAACTAATAAGTTTACAGATGTCCCCACCTCAGTGTTTCTGCTATGAGGGCTGTACCAGAGCAGACAGAAAGCCATGGATTTGAGGGAACACAGGAAGTCATATAAACTCCAGTTACACATCTGGTTTGATCCTAGAAATTTCCAATTCTTTGCAGGTGGGCATGAATATCCACATTCTCTTCCCTTGGGCTTCTGGAGGCCTGTGTGGAGGCAGGCATCCCAGAAGGTCTTTTTAAGCCTTCAGCAGGGTTGTAAATCCTGATTTTATTCTGGCCTCCTCAGAATTTTATGGTCCATGGACAAGAAAACCCTCCAAAGCCTTGAGAATCAGGAATGTCTAAAAAAATCCCCCGAAGGTAATGCTGTGGAATCCACAGCTAGATGCACTCAATCATTTGAAAAATGAAAAAAAGATGGAGGCTGGGTTTTTTACCTCTTTTAAGGGTGCTGCCCAGCATCATATACTAAGAAAATTAGTATTATCTGAGGTGGTGGGTGATGTATATTGATGGTACTCCATGCATCACATTTTCTTCATTGACAACTCCCAGTGTCCACTAAAGAGGTCCTGTTTTTAACTTTGGGGGGAAAAACCCCAAATCCAAACACATATTTTATTTTTAACTCCCTGGGTTGCTGCTGTGATGTCTAAATTTTCATTAAAATCTACTCTGAGTTCCCAAATGAAGACAGGGGCATTTGTTTCAAAACAGGACAATCAGATAAACACTTTTTTGTTTTGTTGTCCCTTTCCTTTTCACTGCTATGAATCATTCTCTTATAATAAAAATAAGATCTATTATGACCTCGTGGAGTCAGGGATCTGAAGCTTTAATTGCCATAATCATCTCCCTCAGTTAATGCAAGAAAAAGAAAGGTTACAGGTAAGTGGAGAGGTGAAAACCTTTACTCAAGCCATAGGATTCCTCCTTCAAGCTTTTGGTCATTGCTGATACACACTGTAGTGAGAAAGGTCCTTGGGATGCAACATTAAATGATCTTTAACAGAATATTCTTTGAACGCAAATTCAGCAAAAAACCAATGCAGTCAGCAAACAGCATAAAAATAGTGTTTTCCCAGTACCTGAAGAAATAAGAGTGAAATTATTAGAGCTGCAAAACCACTTATTTTCACTTACAGAGCAAAAACTCACCAACAAAATCAAGTTGTTTGATTGATTTTAGTTTTTATTAAGTCATCCAGGCCTGCTACAGCCATAGTCTCCTTGTTAAAATCTACTGCAATTTCATTTATTAAACATAAAAACCCCCATACAAACCCATGTCATATTCTTAAATTTCTCAAAGTTACAATTGACTTGTAACAAAATCCCCCAGTGCATTACAAAACAGGGCTGTCAAGTCATAACAGCTCTATTACAGCTTCTGCTTCAGTCTCTGCTAGTCTTTGTACAGACTGCCAAAATTTTCACCTACCCAAGGGAAGTTATATACAACAACAGAGAAGAGGAAATTGTCCTCCTATGAGTTGTTCTCTCGCTGAACAGATTGCAGAGGTCGTTCTCTTGTTACTGAAATGGTGAGGGTGGAGGGCTGAGGGAGAGGGAGAGAAAAGCCACTGACGGGCAGCAGGAGAGCAATGTGCAATTGTGGTTTTCCCCCCACTTTGTGACTCTCACAGTATGTCAGTGTTTTGTAACAATAAACAGGCAATGGTGAGCAGCCCAGGGGCAGAGGGACCACGCTAGGAGGGAATCATCCCTGATTCAGGCATCAGCAATGTTAATGTCTGCCTCAGACAACTCCAGCAAGTTTTGGCATCTGCCTGTGCCCAGCATACCAGGGAAATGGGAACCATGATAGTCTTTTAGTCCAAAGACTTTTCAAGTGTAGGGGTGGGAAGAGCTCTGTGACTCCAAGTGAATCACATAGTCTGAAGAGATCGAGAGGTTTTCTGCCTCAGGCCATACTTCAGTACACCAAATGACTTCTGTGAGATCCCAGACTATTGCTTTCTTAAAAAACTTGGGTGACAAACATCTCAGAACTGCTTTTACTGCTGATTTTGAAGCACGGCTACCGTCCAAGTTAAAATTTCTGAATTATTACCATCACTGTATTTGTTTTCCTCTTTGCTGTAATTGAGTCATTTCTACCCTTTGTACAAAGCTGACTTAAGGCACATTAAGAAGTTTGAGCAGAAGGGAGAAAATTTCCAGTTATTAAGCTATAAAGTAGACCTGAGATTTAAAATACAATGACAAAACCAACATGAACCAAAGCTAACAAGGCATTTAGAAAAGTCTGCGCTGCTGCCTTGGCTTTCCTCTCTTGCTGAGTCACAACAGATATAAACAGAAAATGAAATGTAATGAGTTTCAAATGATGAGCTTTTTCCTTGAAATTCTACCACCATTCACTTCTTTGCATTGCCAAAACTGGCAGTGTCCTGGCAAGGGCTGGGGAGTTGTTGTGCCAGGTGCTGGTAACCCACCTGGAAGCTTGACACCGAGCTCCTGTTTGCAGCCTGAAGTCCCCTACCTTGCTGCCTTCCCCCAGAGCTGCTGCTTTGGGCCCTCTTGCAGCTGGGAAGCAGTCCTGGAAATCCCAGCCCCGCAGTGAAATCGGGCCTTTCAGATTCCCAGAGACTGTGGCACCACTGTGTGTGATGTCACAGATGTGGTGGCTGGGTCTTACCCCCAGCTAGCAGGAGACTGTGCCCACACATTGGTGCTTCTGGCCCAGGAAGATCAAAACAAAGAAAAAAACTCACCCCAAAATTAACAGAACTTTTTTTTTCTTTTCTTTCTCCCTTTCTCATTTTTTTTTTTTACCTCTGAAGTCTGGATAAAGCGTGAGTGGCCTAAAAAGAAAAATATGTGCACATTACTGTAAGCTTATAATGGTAGCAATAAGTCTCAGGGGTGTTTCTTCAAGCTGCAGTTGGACTTTTACAATACGCAGAACCCCCTTTTAAGACATCTCATTCTGCTTTCTCACAAATGCAAAGAGCTAGGCAATTATTGAGAGGCTGGAAATGCCACAACCCTTAAACGACACAAGAGTCAATATATTTTTCTTCCAAGAGTCTTACACTTTTATGCTCTGTAAAGAGATTTATAATGCACTGTTCCCATTCCACATCCAAGACCCTGCACAGCATCTCTGGGGAGAGTGGTAACTTCAGCCCTATGTCCATCCTCTGCTAAGGCTAAATGAAGGAAACAGGAATGCTCCCCCTGAGTCCTCTGCTTCTGCCTCTGATATTACTGAGCTCGGTATTTCAGGGACACAACCAGATACTTTTTTTCTCTTACTCTCCCACTGGAAAATTAATCAGCTTCTCATAAACTGTAGGTGAAATTTCTGACAACTCTTCTGAGATTTTTCAGGTTCCTTTGTACTGGAAGATGTAGTTTTTCTCTGCAGAGTAGTGGCAATGTCTCCCTCACGATACAGGACTAACATTTAGCTTAAAACATTAAGTGGATTTCATACAGCTGGTAATTCATGCCCGTGCAATTTTTATTTGTTAACTATTTTAAAAATATTTTTTAAAAATATTTTTTAAATGTTTTAAGAATACTTTAAAACTTTTATAGCTTCAGTATCATAGTAACTTGGACCATCTACACATAGACCTGTCACAGCAAACTCAGTATGTTTTACAGTGTGACAAGAACACTTACTTGGAGAAAGAAGTCTTGATAAAATGATAGAATAGTAGAATTAGGTTTAAAAGTTTCCTTTTGGGAAAGCCACTGAGACATTTTTGACCATTGATTCATTTCAAAGTGTTTAATCCGTAATTTTAGCACTCCCTTAACAGGCACTTAGCAACAAAAGGCTGTAGCCAAAATCATCACATGGTCTCATTAAAAGGCCACGTAACAGCTAGTGATTGACTTTACTAAAGGTAAAGATTTGCGCTGGGGGAGATTTCCTAGGAAAGGGATTCCTCTGAAAAGGCACCTAACAGATACCAGTGAAAACTGGTCATTGAAGCAGGGAGACTGCAGAGAAAGGGTTCTTTGGTTTCTTCAATTCTGATTGCTGGCTGGTGCCACAGACAGAGGTTTATTTCAATTTGATCTTTATTTTATATTATTTTATATTTGTTTGAAGGAATCTAATTATTTCTTTGGCTTAGTAACAGTTCTTTATACAGTCCATGGCGGGGAGGTGTTCACATACACATTTTTGGTATCTTTGATAGGCTTGGTCTTTCAAGAAAATCCTATGAAATCTTATATGAAGGGGAGAGCTTATATATGAGGAAGAGTTAAAAAGGGGCAGAAAAATAATTTTTCTGTGGGCCAACTCCTCTCTCTCCAAAAACCCCCATGCACAATGACAGAAGTTGGGAACAGAAGAAAAATGAATCAAGTAATGACAGAAGATTAAAAAAAAAGAGCCAAGTCAAATACTTAAGAAAATATCAATATCTAAATCTCAGGAAGAGATTTTATTTGTTCATATTGTTTCCTATTTCCATTTGAGCTCCTTGGCAGGTAGCCCGGTGCTCCATCAGTTTGAAGAAGGGAAGTTACAGTATCACATTGTTGTAGGGATTTAATTTTATTGCTTTGCTATTACAATTAGGCAAGTATTAACTAAGTTAATGAGGCGTGAATTTTTTTTTTTTAAGTATATAGAAGTGAGAGCTCTGAGTTAGTCCTCAACTAAATCCCAACAAAAAACCTTTATGAGAGTGAAAGAAAGAGATTAAAAATAGTTAAATAATAAAAGCTGATGCAACTTTAAAGGGGCACGCTAAAAGTTGGGAATCGTTAGCTGACAACCAGCCTGAGGGGAAGCTGCATGTTTTAGCAGTGATCAAACTTGCTAAAAAATATCCAGGTAGCTGTGCAAAAAGCCACTCAGTGTCTGGTGGGATTCACATGGATAAACTTGTATGGCGCAAGATCAGAAAAGGGAAGCGCAGCAAGGCAAGCAAAAGTGAAACTCCTGAAATACTGCTTTAACTCTAGAACATCTCCTAAGTCATCTCCCATCCTGATTTTTGGGGTTTCTAGGAGGTTGGTCTGTAAGACACAGCAGATGGGGAGACGCTTCTGCCAGCACAGGGAGGAGGGATCAGGACGATCCTTGGTGGGGACACCAGGGGACAGCAGGTACCAGGGAAAGTCTGCAGGAGAAATGCAGTGCTGGGACACACAAAACTTTTGTGGTTTGAGCCTAATTTTGGGCCCTGCTGAATTTCATGAGCTCTGAGAGTAGGGAAAGTGAAAGGAGTGAACCATCCTGTGAAAATAAAATGCTTCAAACTAAACTATACCAAAGCACTGTTTTCTGCTGGGTAGGGGGGGCGGCCAACAGAAAAATTAACATCAGAGATGCTTATTTGAATCCCCGGTCAGACTGTGGCAACAAGCTACCTGCTCTTCATTTTCTTGTTCATTTAAACAAATAGTTTTTAACATTTATATGTTTTTTCTGGCTTCATTTCTGCCGAGTACCTTAATATTAAATGTTTTACTCTGTGCTCCCATGAACACAGTGAGACTGAACACTCAGTTTTTTGTCCTTGCAGGCGTTGTGCCAGGAGGAGAAATCCAGCCCTGTGGTGAGGGCTGGGCTGATGCCTCAGGAGCGTTTTGGGATGAGGATCACAGCATTCCTAAGGTGGATGCTGCTTTGGCTGAGGCATTGAAGAGGCAGCACCTTCACAGCTGCTCAGGGTCACTGAGGCGTATGTACTTTGCCAGCTGAGAAGCAGCTTCAATGTACAGCTACAACATAGCTTCTTCTGGGAAAAATGCATTTTATATACCCACAGGTGCTGTATGAAAATGATATCTGTGGGTGCCCAAGACCTCATGTTTGATGCTTTACACACAGATGTGCTTTGTTGTTGCTTACACACAGCTTAGTGATGAATCAGATAAAAACTCAGCACCTGCTTCCCTAGATCCCCAAATATTAAGAATAAAAACTCTGATTATTTCAGACCCTTTTGCAAACATACACTTCTTAAAGGCTGGCAAACTAAACTCAGAATTAATTACAAATCCACGGTGAGTAAGCTCACTGTACTGAAGAAATTTAAAAGCTGAACTTTCTAAGAATATTAGGATTAACTGGGTAGAAGAAGAGTGGAGATAAATGGTATTTTTACCCTTATGTGGATAGAATAGAGTGAATTAAAAGATTTCTAATGATCCTAAACAGTGGGCCTCAACTACCTTCTTAAGTTGCTTGACCTCATCATCCAACTTCAAAGTGATACAGCAGTGGTGAACCTCAGTTGTTCAATTCTAATTAAAAGCAAATAAAGACATTTGCTAACCAAATGCGTCTTTAATGAAGACAGTAGTTGCTTGATTGCAAAAATTCAAAACATAACCTAGTCATGCAGTAAAAACATTTGTATGTGTGTATTTTATGTCTGTTTCACAATTAGGAATCCTGGGAGTCAGACAGAGTGATTGATGTATTCAGGTTTGCAGAGTCTGAGAGATTTGCTATAGCAACTTAAGAGACTAGTGCAGGGGCAGCTACTGCTTATTCTCTTGGAGGAGTCCAGGCAACTGGAGAAGAGCAAAGATCATCTTCAGCTTTAAAAAGAGGAGAAAAGCAGAGCCAGGCAATTACAGAGTAGGTACGCTAACCTCAAATACCAAAAAGATATATATATCTCACACAATACATTTCTAAGCAGCTGGAGGATTACAACGTCTTAAGAAACAAACCAAGATTTGTCAAGAATAAACAAATCATGTCAAACACATCTAATTCATTTCTGTGACAGGATAATCTAAAAAGTAGTAGATGTGATTTATCTTGTCTTTACTAAGACTTCTGGTGCTGTCCCACATGACATTCTTATGAGCTAACTGGGGAAATATGGGCTATTATGAAATCATTTTAATGTGAAAGCAGAGTGAGCTGAAAAATTCCGTGTACTGAGTATTCTTCCTTTATCAGTTGTTGTCTGGCCATCTGAAAAACACAATGAAGAAGCCAGGAGAAAGCTGTCCTTTGTGTTTTGTGCTGTTCACCATTTGCATTAGTAACCTGGAATGATAAGCATGTGCATGTTTATACGTGTGAATGAATCAGGGCCACGAGAAATCTTTCTAGGATAAATATTTTTAAATAGGCAAAGTAAAATTCATTAAGAAATACCAAAGATTGGACGAAGGACTGAAAAAGGAACTGAGTACACACATATTAAATGGGGAATTACTGACCAGGCAGTGATAGTTTGGGAAGGATCTGAGGAATTAGAGTCGCTGAGAAAATGAAAGGAAGTCAATAGTATGGATATTTGTCTGAACTAACAGGAGTGGCACATGTGAGACAGCAGAAGTAATTGATTTCATTTGGCACTGCTTGGGCTTTTAGTGGTATAGATATCTAGGTCTGGGCATCATCGCTGAGAAGAAATGCAAAGTGGAAAAGCACCTTTTGGGCACTACTAAGAAAACACAACAAGCACATCCGAATTTGTGGAACTTATTATCAGCAATTTATCTCTTGAGATTTGGGCTGAAACAAGGTTCTGCTGCTCTTCATGTCAATGCATCCTACTTGCCATTCCAGAACTGGCTGCGAGTACTAAAACTGTTTTACAGTTAAGGGAACAGTTATAAAAACACCAATAGCCCTTGTGCCCTTTAGGTTATAAAGCAAACACAATGTCCCAGTAAACATAAAGGGACAGACACAGGTCAGTGTAACACAGCTGCTAAAGTGAAAGCTATTCACAGTGAAAATGGTTTGTACACTGCATAGTTTAGACTCTCAGAGCTGCTTCCTTGTCTTTCAAATATCGCATTTATATATAAACCCACTCATTAGAAGTAAAAATGACACCATATGTATCCCCTACAGCACAGCATGAGTCACACCAGTGCTAGGAAGAACAAGTGGATCTCAGTCCAGCTGTTGTCATTTAAAGTCAAGTCCAATTCTGGGCCACTCTTTTCTGTGATTCCCATTTCTATTGAAGATACCAAGAAAAATGCCAAAAAAAAGTATGTTTCACCTATGTCCATAAAATTTATCAACTTACAGACTCCAGGACAGGTATGTCATTCATTCTTTTTCACCAATGAGCAGAGCAGAATACAAAAGCATGCAAAATCATTTATGGTACAGAAATTACTCTGTAAATTCAAGGAACTGGCAAACATCCAAAACACTCCTATTTTTCTAGGGAAAGAATTCCTGAGTGTTGCATGTTGGTGTTTTTGAAGACCCTGTACTCCTGTGAAGCATAAAGAAACAACCTGGTGGGGACATAAAACCCGGGCTAAATATCTAATACAGATACTCAGAGGCAAGAAATGGTCATGGGGTTAAATTACAGTAAGCTGTGGGCTATTTTATTTTGTCCAAAAGTACATCTTTTACTCGATTCAACATAGTAATAAGATGAAAAGAGGTCCACTGGCAAGGGAGGAAAAAACCCCAAAATTTTGGAAATACTTGACACAACTAAAATAAATGACAGCTTTTTCAATATCCCATAAGCAGGCTGTAGAAGATGATGATTTTCAGTATCCATGGAGAAAGTAAAGTCTTTGAAGGTCAGTTAAGCACAAATGCTGGTCTGTTTAGTTAAAACCTGTACTGCTTGTTTCTTTTAATAGATAATATAGGTAATATCTAGCTTTCACTCTGAACCCATGCTTTAACACTCAGAATTTATCCATATTTAATTACAATTTTATCACACTAATCAAATAAATTTACTTTGTCCTCCAAGCAATCATCTCAGTATTCCAGTATGTAAAAAATACTTTCATTATGTTTATTATAAAAATATAAATGTTTCCACTACAAATCATTTTACATTAGTAAGAGGCCATCTACAATTGCACAATATATAATCTAAATGAGTAAGTAATGCTTTGAAATACAAGTTAAAGTAAATACATATTGCCAATCAAATCACATCTATACATTGCTTATTGAATGCTAAGTTACAGCACAAAAAACTAGATATGTTAACAGAAATAAATAAAAATGGAAACTATAGTTAAAGATACAAAACCAATAATAGGGCATGTCATTTTATGAGCAGTTGCCTTTTGCTTGATGTCAATAAATGATGCAAGTCCTGTATAGGAAGATGGCCACACAAATTCTAGTTTCTCTACTCCACAATGAAGAATTGTACACTGCTATGTATACATATGTACACAGGGACAGGGAGTATAGGATGCTTGTAACAGAGGCCACTTACAGTATAAATCAACTTCTTGACAGGGAGAGAAAAAATAAATGTATTTTAAAACTCTCTACTAACAGCAAAGAAAAGCAAAATTGAATCTCTTTTTTTTTCTCCCAAGCATCAGTGAGATTTAATCTTTATGCTGAGCATGCCTAAACAGTGGGCAAGGAACACGACATGATACATGACAGGAGGAAATTGAAGGTGATTGGTGCAAAGTTTTCAGTCATCATCTAAAACTCTAAGAACTGGTTCTGGGTTTTCAGGAGTGTTTCACAGATGTCTGCCCCCCCAACCCCAGTCCCCTTGCTCCCACCCTCCAGCAGCAGAATGAAGCTGAAGAGAAATGTCATGAGGAATGTGTTAAAAAAGCTGTCCCCACACAGATAAGGTTTGCAAATGGATTTTGGTGACTTAAATTCACTGGTAGTGTCTGATTCAGAGCAATCTTAACCTGAAGAAAAGAAAGATTCTGAATGAACTAAGCAAGGGAAAACACAGCTTTTCTCTTCAGCATGCTGCATGTAGCCATAGATCGTGGCAGATCAAGAGAAGTGTTCTTTACATCTTAAATGCTTTATTTTAATTTCCTTCCATTTTTCTTTTTTCTTTTTAAATTTCAACTTACTTTAAAATCTATTCATTTTTCTTTCAGAGGGTATTCCTAATTATTATCCTGCGAGTGTGTTTCAAATCCAGTCCTTTACAGTTTGCTTACTGCCAGCACTCATGAGGAAGTCCCTAATTCTGCTTCTATTTAGTAATGTCTGCTAAATGTTGTGTCTCTATGTTTCATAAGTCCTGGACCCAGAAAGAACAATTTCAGCCCTACAAACCCGAGAAACTAATTCTTCCCTAAGCTTAGGAGTTGGGAAGCTAAGTGGAAGATGCTGAAGATGGGGGAGGCCTCTCACATCCCACCTCCCAATTTCCTTTTTCCACTGAGAGATGTGAATGCTTTCCTAAAGACAGGCTCCTTCCTGCTTTCTTTCAAGGAACAGGTGCCCAAGGGGCCTGTGCCAAAAATTCAGGTCCCCTACAGGATGGCAGCACCTGGACAGGGGTGTTCTAGATCAGATGTATGTAAAATTACAATCCAAAGCCCCACTTCACAGTTTAAGTCATCCTTTTAAACAATCTACTCCACTCTGGCTGCAAGTCATCACCTCAGCATAACTCCCTGTGGCTGTAGTAACACCTCCTAGTTCCCAGAACTGGGAGCAGAGCCTTCCAGATGGAATATCTCCCAGTGAACTCAAAAAGCATCATCAGCTAATGCAGGATGCAACAATCCTGGCTCTTTTTTTATATTTTCTAGGCAGATACACCTGAACACAACCTAAGAATAAGGGTCCTTATTAAGGCATGAAAACAGACTTTTGGGAAGTGAGATGTGCCTGAGTGGGGCAGATACTGATCTGCCCCAGACTGATGCACACACAAATGGCAAAACTCAAGCCTGGCTTAAAATACCACTCACAGCAAATGGAAGAAATCCCAACAAGTCCACATGCTTTGTCTACTGTCAGAGTTGGAAAAAAGACCATCTTTCTTTCCTTCTATATTTCATGTATTATGAGTATAAAATTATCTAGTAAATAACCCTCAGACAATTTCTCAGGTTGAACCAATGAAGTTTTGAAAACATTTGGCACTTGGCAATAATACAGCCAGGTTAAGGTATGTAAGCATAAATATAAACAATAATGGAAAAAAAACCCCAAACCAAAACCCAAAGAAAATAAATAAGCCTATTAAAAATTAAGACTTGTTTCTATTTAAATGAACACAGTTAGGCAAGGTAATAACATAATGGTGAAAATCTTTTGTCAACTAACTCAAAGTCACTACAAACTTTATTTCTGTGTTCCTTCCTGAAGCTGAAATAGCATGTTACAATGACATTATAGTAAATATGGCCAGGCAGGTTGTGAGGTATAGCCCTCTATTTTCCTTGCTTCTAAAGAAATAAAATACCTGTTACAGATCTCTTTTGTATAAAAATACTGCAAGTCTTTATTTCTTCTTGTTTGCTGTATAGATCAAATACACAGCTTATGTCCATGTTTGCTTTTTGTGTTATTCAGTCACTTAAAATTCAAATGGCTCTAGGTTTTAGTAAGACTGATTTTTACTTGGTAGAATTTTTTTAACAATATTTTTTCTTTTGAAATTTGTCGTCTGCATTAACAGTCAGTCAAGAGCACCCACCCTTTAGGATTGACAGATAGAAAACAAGTTTGCTCCTATTTTTAAGGCATTTACACTCAATACTTGAGTGTCTCAGTGGGTTTGAAATCTCAACTATTACGTTTCCAAAGCTGTTGCAAAGGGCTCCTTTAAATTCTGCTGTTTATCAGCCATCACTTTTGACCAGTGATGCAACTTTTCTCTGTTTTTCTCTCCTGAGCAACATCATTTTGGTACCTTACACAGGAACAGGGCTGTTCTTTGTGTGAGTTTCTAGAGCTTTGATACTGCTAATGATCTTCTTTTGAGGCCCCACAACTGTAACTCCAACTTTCTTCACGTCACTGGAAAAAAAGAGAAGAATTATTGTGAGTGAAATACTGTCTGTTTCCCAGCACTGATCTGAGCAAACAGCAATCAAGTTGCTCATTTTGCACTGGAGGAGCCTCCAGGTACAGTCATTTTGCTGAAACACAAGCACCTGTTGTGAAAAATACTGAGCCACTGTATGAAAATAAAAGGGGGACACAAAAAAAGAGTTGAACCTCATTTAGCCTTGTTGTGTTTGCTTACCTGGAGGAGAAGACAATGAAATAGTGTTCTCCAGTGATACAAGCATTGGGATTTTTGGGCAAAGGGTTCACTCCTGGGCCAGCCTCTCTAACACCTCCATCCCCCTGTCAACCTGATTGCTTTTCCTGGGCACTGCTGACATTTTCCATTATATTCTGAGCCCTCTGAATGTTCCTCTGAACTCTGCTATCAGCATTAAGACGTAGGGCTACATGGCTAAGCTTCCAGTGTCCACCCTGTCTTTCACCTCTTGTTTGTCCAGAAGGTCCATTCTCATTGTACCTTGTACAACACAAAGTGGTTTCACGCTTGTGAAGGGCTAATTAACCAGTGGCTCACAGGAAATTGGGCATTCCTAGAGGATTTCTGCATGTCCCCAAAGGGTAATTGTTATAAAAAGCCATTAGCACCCTTTTTATAGTTGCAATAATACAGTAATTAATGGCATTGATGTGTTTAATTGTTGGTACCACAGCTGCTTACTTCTTCATAACTTGTGTATCCAGCTAGCCCAGCAAGGAATTAAGATTTCATTTGGCCTTAACTTCATATCTGTACTTGATGTATTTTCAGGTGCAGAAAGAATAATACCCTACTCTCCCTTATCACTAGAACAAAGGTGGATTGCATTTCAAATGTAATAACATTGTCAGTTGTAAACTTCCAACTGTATCATGTTTAAATGTCAAAACTGGAGGCAGGAGGGAGTTCAGCCCATGAATGATTATTAACATGCAGGAGGAAAACAGTTACAGACAGTATAAACTATCTCACATGGTTTGATGGAATATGGGATGGGCAATAAAGGAAAAGGTTGGCACATGTACCAGCTGTGAAGAAATGCTCATATAAAAGGCAGAATATAAAAAATCAAGAGAGAAACTCCTAAACTGTGAGCAAAATAAAGTGATGCTGGTTACCAGATGATTAATGTGCTACTATATCAAAAGAAAGAGGGAATTTCCTTGTCTTTATTGAGAAAAAGCTATAGGACCATGGCATTTGCACAGGTTTCCTGCAGGTGTAGTGAACTACAATAATTTGCTTTTGTATCTTTAAATGCAAGAACATTTTAGCTAACAATTGGTAACTCTGTATAAAAACGCTACTCTTACTCTTAAACTTGTACCTTCAGCCAAAACAGATGATGAAGAGCCACAGCCCATTCCAACTTACTCTGTAGAAATCTTGGCTATTGTGTCACAGGAACTGTACTCCACCCCCGTGAAAATGTCCTTGCACTGCCCTGTCCGAAAACCATTGAGCCAATCCCCTGTCGTACGGAAGGCTGAAATGTCAATGTTGCTTTGGTCCAGGAGAAGATTTGATGGCCTGAAATAAATAAAAAAGGAATGCAATGAAACTTAGAGAGCAGGGATACATACAGATTTATTTTGTATCTGAACTTAGATCTAAACAAGAGCTTCCAGGCTGGATGGGGCTTTGCTATTCATCTGTGGAAGCTACAAATGAACTGTACTGATGCTAGCAGCTCTGACAAATGCTGTGTCATCATCACGCTTAAGAGCACCAGCCTCTCATGCCTGAAGCATCACCAATTCATTAAATGCTCATTTAAACAAAGCATTAACAAAGACAAGACTTAGATTATATATGTGTGATTCACTTAGTCCAAAGCAACAGACAAACGATGCACACTCTAGGCTCCAAGTCGACCATGTTGGTAGAATTTACTCATATCAAATATTCAGAATATTGCAGCCCACTGAAAAATCCTAAATGCTGCTACTAAGTTAGAAGCCCAAATAGTAAAACACTAGTGGTTTTAAAAAAATAGTACCAAGCCTAAAAATCAAATGTTAAGTGAATGTGTGAGACAAATGTAATGGCATGAGACTTGCACTCTGCAGTGCACAGGGGCAGAAATAAGGTTTGTTATAAAATACACTCAGTCAAATGTAAAATGCAATTGCCATGCCTAGTTTAAAGCTGATGCTCACTCTGAGACTGAAACTTCCACAGGGATATCATACAAATAATTTAGAAGTGAACCAAATCATCCTCTGCCTTTGAAATTAATGTGATGCTCATGAAGGATTCTGAACTGCCATAATTTGTATCCAAGTTCTCTACTAGAGACAACAATGAAGAAATCAGTAAGAAACACAAAAAAAAGCAACAGATGACACCAGAAACCTGCCCTGCCCTCAAAGCACTAAAAAAGGGAAAGCACAGCATATCTGCACTGACACGAAGACTGAGCTGAGATCAGAAGAGGCAGCACACTTCATGTACTGTTCTCATGTTAAAACCATATCTTAGACACCTCCCTGATATCCAGCTTTAAACACCCTCCAGTTAAAGGCTCAGGCTTGATAATCATGCCCAAGATAATTTTAATCAGTAGCTATAAGGCCTGCATTTTGTTGACTACTGTTTGGCCCACGAAGAGCTAATGCTTTTTATTTATAGTTTTCTGAGTATACTGTCTGGAATCCCAAGACATTAATTAAGAGTATTTATGAAGTGTTCTTAATGATAAAGTATGGATTTTTTTTGTTTCCCAGCCTAGCATGCTTTGTTAACTTAAGTTTAATAAAACAAGGTCTGACTCAAGAATCACTAATGAAAAAAAAAGTATAAACAAGTTGAAATAGAACAGGTATCTAGGATTAGGAATTAAGAATGGCCCAAAAGAGCTTTTATGTTTATTACTTGGATCAAAGTATCCTCATGACAAAAAAATATGACCTAATTTTAATGCAAGTGACCTCAGAATAACCGGCACTGTAAAGTATCATTTTTCTTCTTGTAGGAATCCAAACAAAAATTAGTTACTTTCCTCCTCAGAGAGGACATCTGGACTGTTTATCAATGAAGAGGAATTTGCCTTGCTACGAAGAGTCTGTGATGTCTCCTCACATGCACCAAGGGAGAGCTGGGCTTTCAGAGCATCTGCACGCACTGGCAGGTTTTTTCCCCCGACCCAGCCCCAAGACAGAAGGTCTGAACATGAAATTTATGGTCTGGGTGATGTGCGCCATGAGCTCACACTTTACTAGACAAATTAGACGGGTTGCAATCCGTGCAGCTGTAAACGAAGTCCCGCAGAGTTCCACCTGATCTTTTACAGCTTTTCATAAATCAGTACCTACCAGTTTCAGAAGAGAGCCATTAAAAAGAAATCATGGAAATTACATGTTTGCTCAGGGGAAGTGAAATAGAACATTTCTCTAAATCTTTTCTTCTCTCCCCTACTTTTTTTTTTTTTTTTTAAACTCTTTTTACTTTGTCACTTTGACTATGATATACCCTAACATGCCATCTTTCAACAGCCATGGAAAGAATTTCTATCCTGTTCATCCTGTGTGCCTGTCTACACAGTTGTATTTACTGACATGTGCTGCCTTCAAAAAAAAAAATATCAGCAAGACTCAGGTTAGAGAGACAAATTTAGCAGTGAGATGCCAGTTACAAAATGCCCTATTGCTGAAAGCTTTCTCTGGATGTGCCCATTACTTTAACCATTGGAATTAACCTTTGAGCCATCTGCAGCAGTGAGGAGAACCATAGTTTATTATCATTAGTACAGTTTTTTGTCACAGCACAGGGAAACTTTGCTGTGCTATCTGGTAACAACAAAGACTGCTGAAAACATAATTAGAGCCCTTCCTGATAAAGCATGAAAATGTCATCTCTGGTTGGCTGCTGCCTGGCAAGAAAGAGATATACAGTAACTTGCAAAATCCAGGAATTGAGACAAAGAAAACAAAAATGTCCTGCCACTCCTCCTGCACGAAGGGTGGTATTACTGCAAATACACAGAGGAGTTGTCCACATACAATCTTTGTATTGTATCCACTTTGTATTGTAGGAGCCCCTCTCTTTCCATCTCTTCCTCCAAACAACACAACCAACCTTCAGTTTTTTAATCTGGACTTTCCCTTCCACAGTCCATTTCTTTTAAGGGGGAAAGCATTTAAAAAAACATAAAGTAATTTCCTGTGGCAAATTTTAGGTAATTAAAAGCGGATTTTGTAAAGTTAAATTGCTCCCTGTGAGGGAGCAAACCTCTGAGCCTCGTTTGAACACACTATGGGCTTTATGATTATGGCAAGCTGAGGCACAGAATTCGAGTCTAACAAGAAGGCCATCTCCTATCTCAAGAGAAAAATAGTCTCAAAAACAACAGGTGGCATGGAAAGCAAATTTTAGTTTTATCTTCTACAGCAATCAGAATCATATGTGTGTATCAATAGGAGACTAGGAAATAAATGACATGCCAAGGAGAATTAGAGCTATTATGTTTACTTGATTATCCCTGGACCTTAAAGATAAAAGTGTCTGAAGTTCCACTTCTTCATGCCCATTTTTACAGTATTCTTAGCAGAATTTGTAACTTGGTCCCTAAAAATACAATTCAACCCTTAGGGTGGCACATTTGCTTTTCCCAAGGGCCTTCACATGATGCTTGTACACTTTCCAAATAACAAGGTTATCACTAATCTTTGGAGTAAAAAGAGAGCTGGAGAAATGAAGAGGGGTAATACAAATAACCAAAGGAGAAAACAATGATAATACACCTCTCTAAATGTCATTCTGGATTTCTTGTTTTCTAGTTCCATGTTGCCTGTTGGTAAAAAGAATTTACCACAGCTTCCTCTAGAATAATGAGCAAATAACATTTCAACTGCCCCATAGGTAAATCCTTCAGTCTTCCCTATTCCTTTTACTGCCCCTCAGAACATGCTTTTTAAGGGGCTTATATCTTTTCAGCATCCCGGTGGGGTAATAAATCTTATGCCTGGGTGTATCAATGCTCCTTAATTTAATTTTTCCCAACACCAAACCACTGCAGGCAAAAAAATATCAGCGCATTGCTGAAATGCTTTTCTTTTTCTCATTATATAGCCTAAGCTATGAAATTTATTTTAAAGGTACAGAAATACAGGCACATGGTCATTTCTTGGGATGTGTAGCTGACTGACAGACCCTTAACAGCAACAAGTCATTACTGTTAGAACAGTCTATAGGGTCTTCAGAAGAGGAAGAGAAAAATGCCTCAGAGAGCTCTTAAAATGCTTTTCTGGCTCTTTGGTGTGAATGACTTGCCCTTATAGCTCATATTTGGCTGCGCTGTAAATTTCTACAGACTTCTGCTACAGAATGAGTGGCATCAGGCAGGTTCTTTTTCCAGCATTTCCAGTACGGAATTGCCATAAACTCTAACGAGGGCTCTGTGTTGTAAGGGCTCTCAGCACAGAGAGCTGAGAACAGCAGAACAAAATCCCTCACAATCACAATAAACAGCAATCCCTCACAATAAGGCCACCTGTTGATCCAGCTGAATTACTATTTAAATATACATTCAAATATACCCAACTTGGTCTGCTGTAAATTCCTGCTTGACTTTCTCCAGTGGAGTCAAATTAGAAGTGTGAAACTGCAAAGAGATGTTTTAATGTCCCTGTTAACTGTGAGCCCCGGCAGCTCCTAACTTTGAAGGAACAATGAGTGATTCGTGTCTGCCCCAGGCTTGATATTAATGACTGCTGGGAAAATCAGGTGAAAACAGGGCATTTCTGTCTCTTGCTGCTAAACAAAGTCCCTAAAAATCCCCTCAGTCTGACTCCTGGATTCCCTGCACAATCAAACTATGTTTAGACACCAAGGAGTATAATTTACTGTCTTCTTCCATTTTCCTTTGTGATTTGTAGTGAAAGCTTTTTTCCCCCTCCATGAATTCACTATTTTATGTTTAACAGGCTTCAGAGAGAGAGAGCTAGTGTTGTAGGCTTACATTACTTGAATTCTTTCAGAGCAAGCAGTCTGGTTTAGGATAGAGATTATATTGTTGCTGGATTTTAAATGAAGCTTAAAATTTGCACATAATCTTGCTCTATACAGCATTTGGCCGAACCCAGACATCCTGACAACCACAAAGCCTAAACCCTCTCTGAAACCTTCCAAGTAAAACTGAAATCTCCTTCCTTCAGCCCCTCATTCTGGAAGTTCCTAAAAGGGAGAAACAAACAAACAATATTACAGCATGTCAGCAATATATGTCAAGCATCTGAAGCCATTTGACCTGAATGACGAAAAAAGGGAATGTTCAGCCAATACAAACAGACATTTTTTTGCAAATATTTTTGTAAAAACAGGGCTTGAATTATGCTGCATAAAGGAGCAGCCTGAATTTTTTATTTGGCCTGTTCACTCTTCCTTTTTGAGTTTGATTTTCATAAATATCCCACCAAGCTAGAATACCAGTGTGTTTCACTGAATCATTTCTATTTTAAGTGGAAACAAACTTTGTGAGAGGCAAACTACAAATTTTAAATCGCAAACACTGCCTCTGGGTGCTGGAGAATGACACCAGAGAGGGCAACACAATGACAGGCAACAAAGCACACGTTTAGCAGTGAACACTTGCAATCAATTATTCCCAAATCACAGGTCATCTAAAGACTGCTCAAGGAAATCACTCCAGCAAATAATCCAAACAACACATCAAATTCCATAAAATCAAGGTAGGGTTGTAAACAACTTGCTAACACATCAAAGAAGGTATGAGGAATTAATTATTCATACACATTTTTGAACACTTGTGTTTTCATCAGGAAGAGTAACTGATCCTGACCCCCTAAATTTTCTGGGCTCCATGAGAAGAATTTCAACTGTGCTTTTTCTGAAAATAAGTGACTTTCTGGTTTTTCTAACCTTAGCTGTAACAACAGTAGTAATACTTGAATTTTAAATGGAGAACTTCTAAGAAATCTGAACCCAAATCTGCCTGTAATGCTGTAATGCTGCTGAAATAATGTCTTTTTTTTCCCCCAATACAGTTACATAGTGTCATGAATTACTAAAAAAGGATGTATTTTTTTGGATTAAAGAAAACCCACATAAATGCTCACAGATCAATTTTTTATTATTTCCATAGTCAGATTTGCTGCTTCCTCACCGCAGAACTGGAACTCGGAAATGAATGGAAGACGTGAAATTTGAATAATAGTATGGGATATACAGTTTTAGGCCTCTGAGTGAAGTTCAAGGAGGCAACTACACATTTTATAAGCTTCAGTTCCTGAGTCTTCAATAAAATCTTAAGAGTTTTTATCCATGTACTTCAACTGTCATAAACACGAAGAGTAAGATCAAGTTGCATATTCATTATTGTAAATCAAGAATAACCCCATTGAACTTGTTGAGGTAAAAGAAGAAATTTTATTTCAGTTAAATTTTATTTCAGTTCTATGCATAGAAAAGGTGCATGCATAGTTAACATCCATCATGATCTCCACTTTGAAATTAGCATAAATGTAATCCTATTTTTTTTTTTTATAAGCAGCATTATTTCTACAAAAATCTGGGTTGATTTCCCTATTTTTAATTAGTTTTTCCATTTGTATGTCTGTTCATAAATCCTACATTTTGCAACACACAACAAATTAAACTTTGCTTCAGAAGTTTCTAAACTTAGGAACACAGAATCAGATTTTTAATGCTCTGAAAGCAGGTTAAACCTAAAGACTGACTGGATAGCAGTTTGGCTGGTTGATTCAATGGAATCAAATGGCTTTACTGAAGCTTTCTGCCTTTACTGAACAAGTCTTTTCCATGGATTCCATACTAAAGGCAGCTCCATGCCAGGAGAAACATATGTGGAATCCTATTAACAACTCCTGGTTAGCCTATAACACCTTCATCTTCAAAGATTTGTGGCAAACTTGCTAATTAATTCTCCTGTGAGAAAGGTAATTTAAATTTCCAGAGAGATAGAGAAGTTAGCTAAACAAAATAATAATTTTTAAAAGCCCCAGTAAGGAAGCTGCCTTTGAAATAGATGAAGTTTTGACATTTTCCAGAATAAAATGAGGTCCAACAGATTTTGCAGAACGATTCACAGTTGTGTTTCCAAACTGAGAACTGTTCACAAAATTTGAAGTGACACTACCTATAGCTTATTGATAAGCGGACAAAAATCATCAGATGATTTTACAGAACTCCATATAAGCAGTAAGACATGTCAATGACATTGCATGTCAGATACTTGGTCTCAGATATGAACTGAGAATAAAGAACTGAACGATAAATGCCCCATTAAAATCTCCTGCCTCTGAGATCCTCAATCTGCAATGCGAAATAAGCAGCGTTTTCCATGAAAACCCAAAGAAAGTATCAAAATCTCCAGCTGTTAACTCTGAGCAACTTGTAAAAATGATTTTTTTTTACACAGAAGACTATCAGCTGTTTATTTTCTGTATTTGATATATGAGACAAAGTCTTGCAATTCTGAATTTAATCTAGCTATTAATATAGCTAGAAATAAACAATCTAGCTATTAATATAGCTAAAAATAAACAAAAAGACACTTAATAGAGAAATATCCTGAATTCTCAGATGCTTTTCTCCCCTTTTTGGCAATATAATTCTTTCCTCTTCTCTTAAATATGTGTTTGCAGTTTAAAGAAACAACAGCAGCAATACCTGACACTGACTTTCACTTTACCAGAAGCTTATATGGAAACAAGAGCAAATACAGGAGCAGGTTGAGGTTTTTTTGGTGCAGATTGTGTCAGTTTTGCAATCAATCAGAGGCCTGGCAGAAATTCAGAATTTCTAAAAGTCACATGCTGGAATTAGAAACAATTTTCAGGGTTTTTTTCAAATGCTTTTTGTTGGCAGAGGCTGTGCATTAACTGGGTATTGCTGTTTTATAGTGGGGTTCATGAAGACTAAATGCCTTCAATCCCACTTACATGATAGATGTGAACACACATAGAAACTAAAGGAAAGCTGCCACAGCATCTGAGTTGCCTGAATTCTGTATCACTACCCTTATACCTCAAGACCATATTATCGTCTGACAGCTTAATTCATTTTGGGATACAGAAATGCTTTAAATATATTGGTGATCACACAATATGTTTTAATTTTTTTTAATTGTCATGTAAGATTGATATACATAAAATTATAATATACATTGTAACTCTTGAGAGCTATCATATATATATTTATATCAGAAATATAAGTGAAAAAGTATGAAACAGAAAAGAAAGAAAAAAGGTATGAAAAATAAAATTTCATGAGTCCGTTTAAGATTTGTACACAAAGTATTTCCAGTTGCATGACTCAAGTCACATTTCTTCCCCATACAAATGAAACAACAGCTAATAAGCCCTTTCAGACCACAGTCTCACCAACTTGCCAGCAGGTGGGTGGAGTGATTCTGACTCTCCAGCTTGAGTTAAAAAAACTTTCCATCTGCTTTGTATCTGTAAGAAATGCTCACAAATGTGAAGTAATGCACAGTGGACTAAAAAAAAATAAGCTCGAGAAGAAAAATAATGAACCTGATCAAAACTGGAAGAATTATGAACTCACTTCCACCCTAAAGATGTCCAAGGACTCTGTTAGAAAAACGAACATCATGTTCAGAAAACAGGAAAGAACAGCAAGACATAAATCAAATAAAAATATCATGAGACTGTGCTTTAGAAAACCGCAGGATTTGTACTGAGTTCTGTTCCTACTGTCCCTCACAGAGCTGGTGAACTCCAGGCAGCCTGAGGGACAAAAAACACCCATGTGCCCACAGTCTTGTTAGAAAGAGCTCAAGGTGGCCACCTGATTAAAAAGTGAATTTTGACAGGTAAGAAAGAAATCAGCCATACTCTGTACTTTACAAGGAATAAAAATAAGGAATTTTCAAGTGAATTTGAGATGAAACACAACACTAGGAAAGGTATTCTATGCTGAGGCTACAAAAACCCTTTTGTCAAAGTAAGGTTCAAAAGCACATAGAACAGTCTGCAAAGTGATGATCAATAAGGATAAAAAACATCCCCTCGGGTATCAAGAAATTATTAGATGCTATGGAGTAGCCTGAAGGGATAGAAAACTGAAAAGACTGAAAAGGAAATACAGAATTGAAGGCTCTGACTCCTCTCCTCTATTCCTATGAGGTATTAGTGTAAGACATGCCTGGGCCGTGCCCTGGAATCAGATGTACAGTCAAGCACATCCTTCAGCTGAGGTCAGTTAACAGCAACCTACCCAGAGGACAGGGATATCCTATGCACCTCCAGCAATATGTTTTTAAATAGGATACAACAGTGCTGTATTTTAAACAAACATCAGCTCTAAAATCTGTAAGAAGACACAGGTTTTGCATCTGCAACAGACGTCATCAGGTTAAACATTTTCCTTGACCAAATACATTTTGAACACCTACAAGCATATGGTGGGCATAAAGCTCTAGCATTCCTCCAGTAGCACCACAGACATGGGTAAAAGAGAGCTGGGACCCCTATAATTTAGATTAATTGCTTATTATGGGTAGGAGGAGACGTGCTACGGGAGTGCTACAGCCTCAAATAAAAACTGAGAGCAGCCATTTGAGCTGGTGCAATCCCCTGAGCCCTGGGGGCTGAGTCACTGAGTGCTTTACCCCTGCAGTGATGCCTGTCCCTCTCTGGTTGCTGACAGCAGAAGAGTATTGGCAAGAATCCCACTATGTCTCCTTCTCAAGGAGCTGCCCTGACGCGCCACCCTTTGGTATCAGTTACATATTTCTGTACCCAAGGCTACAGCAAGACCCAAACCCATTTTAAGTCTGGCTTCTCATTTTTCTTCTTCAATTTTCTCTGTCAGCCTGTCAAACAGTGGTGTTGAACCTCCAGTGCTCAGTCCCTGGCCAGCAGCACCACTGGCTCCTGTTCCCTGCCAGCTGTGCCTCTCCGCAGGACATGGATGGGGTGTAGAGCTGGATGCAGCTTCTCAGCCACGTCTGAAGTTTGAGATTAGTCTATTGTGACAATGGTTGTGACCCAAATGTGCATAGGACTGCCCAGCACTCCTCATTTGTCATTCTTGATTGTATTTAGGGATAGCCTAGGTTGACCTGCAGACACTGACAAGAGTGAGATGGAGAGGTCATGGATCACACGTTCCCTGAACTGCAGTAAAGTCCTTCCTAGAGGGGCAGCACTTGGAATCAACCATGTGCCCATGACCTGCACCCCACAGTCCCCTATCTGCCACCAGGGAGTGAGGAGCTGCAGAACGGGAGATTGCACTGCTTGGGAATGCATAGGGATGTAACAGTGGAAAGGCAGTCGGAAGGAAGGAATAAAAATCCCCTTTGACGCTCTCCTCCTCAGAAATGTGCTCCATATCAAGGTGAAAGCAACAGTCTGCCACAAGGAGCAATTCACTGAGAGCTCAGCTAAAGCAGCTGTGAGAAGTTCCCTGCCATGTCAGCAGTCTCCTTCCCCATGCTGGGCCATGAGCAGAGACCATGGCATTGTGTTATGGATGTGGAGCCTCTGCGAGCTGTGCCAATAAAGAACATAATGAAATAGGAGCAAAGAGAGTGAGACAGAGGCAGGAGAGAACAATATCACACTGTGGAGCTCCTGCACAGACCCCAGTAGGTGCAAACAGTGCTCAGACTGAATTTGATCTCTACTAGAGGATATCAGCTTTTCCTGGCTATGAACAAGGTAAATGGAAACTATGGTTCAACATTGTTTTCAGCTCTGCTGTGGTTCAAATCTGTAACTGGAAGGAGAGTAAACAGGGAACATTTTGCTTCTGTTTGGAACACTAAATATGCAGATTGGTTTCTGCAATCAAATCTCCAAACCAAAACAAGATAGTTATGATTCCCAACCCCCCTATTCAGCAGAATAGCAGAATTGCTTCTATAAGTATGTTGGTTTACTATGTGTTAAAGGTTCACCAAACAAATTATTGAAACACAATTAGTGCGTAAGCCACATTCTCTCAATATATATTTTTTCTCATCTCTGGAGTGGCAGAAGGAGGTAATTATAATCGTCAATCTCCAGCTCAGGCTGCAACACAAAGCCAGGGGGCAGGGAAAAGGAGGCAATTTTACATCTTTTACATCACTTCAGTGAGAGTATGACATTTCGCACAAAGCAACTCACTTTAACCCTACTTAACTAAAGCTCCTCTTTCACCACATCCTCGTTATGCCCTTAGGTGTAAACGCACTCTTCAACTGCTTGCTCTCAATGAGATAATTCTTATCTCATTGGAGTGAAGTTCCAGAGTGTGTTGAAAAACCAGGATTAAAAATGAATGTTTTTAATACAATTAGGAATACTGCACAGGTTGAAAGTTAATTCCTTGTTAACACACTGATCTAGCAGGGAAAGTAAGTTCATTTTTATGTCTGTGAGTCCTACTGAAAGCAAAAAGATTATTAATGAGATTAAAGTTAAGGTGACTTGTCAGAGAAAAGCATAAAAGTGTATTTGGACCCAACTAAGAAAGTTACTTAGGAACATGGCCAGCTGTAACCTATGAAATACTAGAAGCATTTAAAACACCACGAAAGGTCAAAAGGAAAAGGAAGATCCCATGATGGCCAAATCTGGCATCTCTATTTTTCTCAAAAAACTCTGCCCAATCTTACTATGGGTTCCATATCTCTAGCATAAAAGCTTTTCACAAATTGGATAAACAATAGCAAATAATTAATAAAAATAACAGCAATAATAAAAATGATAACAACATCAAATCCTTCTCCCAAAGGAACAGCCAGGAAGCACTGTAGCCTTCAAGATTACAAACAGCTACAGTTTAAAGTTGAAGAGGCAGCAAACAAAGTGGATAAAGTCTAATTATGGAAAATGAAGAAATCAAAGATGTTTATGTATGTGCAATGTAAGATGTAATATGTCACCTTGCTGCTGCATTGGTGATTATTTTCAGACTGCTGGGATTACGGATCAGCTTGTCCAGGATGCTGACAATCTGCTCAAACTTGGGTCTGTTGTTCCTGTCTTTCTGCCAGCAGTCCAGCATAAGCTGATACAAGGCAGCTGGGCAGTCCATGGGAGGTGGCAGGCGGTACCCTTCATCCACAGCCTTAATCACCTGCACAAAGAGAAAAGTTTTTGAGAACTTAAAGGCACTTACACTGACTCGTTTTTATCAGTTCTGTGAGCATTAACGTGGACATTCTGTGTTTAAACAAATGTGTTTATTCACTAATTGTCTCGTCTTGCGATGCCTCTCGTTTATCTGCAAAGTAAACCAGGCAGCAGATTAGACATAGAGGAAGGGGAGTTAAGATACAGTGTGTGACATTGAGGAAGGTGAGTGTGTAGAAAGGATCTCCAAAACTCACACTCAGTTGAACTAAATCCATAAACAAAAGCTGCAGTTAGTGGGTGCTTGCTTAAGTATGCCAAACTTCAAAAGGTCTTGAATTTCTCTCCACTGATGACCCTTAGCAGCACACACTTCTCACATTCTCCAGTGTACAGTGCACCCAAAACACCAACCGAATGAACAACCTACCCTGCAGAAAATCAACCTACCCTCTAAGGAGACATCCTGAACTGACAGACAGAAGATCTTGGGGATGATCTCACAAGGCCAGAAAATATCGTTAAAACTTAACTGAAGGAAAACTATTCATGTCCTACTAGGCAGTGCCAGCTCAATTCTTTTATCATTTTCCCAGACTGATAAAATTTGTCAAGATTGTCTATAATTTTTAAAAATTGACACATACACACACAAAAGACTAGTTGAGAATTTACATTGTTCAGAAGCTTTTTTCACTAGTACCTAACACCTCTTGATCAGGCCTACCCCAATGGATTCAAACTAGAAAATTACAAAGCCATATTCGGTTAATCTTTCGTTTTTATCTGGATCAGTTAACTGAAAAGCAGGACAAACTATTCTGAGTCAGAATAGGGATAGGAAAACAGTTTATGGTTTAAGCAGCCATGAAGGAGAGGCACATAAATAGGTTAATCCTTCTGTTTCTGATTTTAATGTGATATTCTTAAAGGCATTCCAGTGGTATGTCAGCCCATGTAACAGGATATATTAATCTCCATAAACAATAGAGAAAATGTTCATGACCATTTAATAGAAATACATTGTTTTGTGCAGAGACCTGGATTCCAGAGGTGCATTCATTTGAAAGAAAGTTTTCTTCTCTTTTTCCTTGTTTAATATAATGTACTACAGAAAATATCTGACTACAACTGTTATGGACTTTTTTTTTTTTTAAATTTAGGGCCAGTAACAATATATATCAGCTCCCTGGAGAATCTATTTGTATTAATAACTGCACTTCAGAAAATTTGGTTCATAAGTAACTCCCATGAAATAAATTTAAAATTAATAAAGCAACAGAAAAAGAATCAAAAATAGATATATTAAAAATCTTATTGGAGGAAATGTTATGCTTCTTTTAAAAATACTGGGAGAGATCCATTAATCATTTGGATTGCAGGCTTGGGCAGTTTTACTAATGTAACAAAGGAGCCTGTATTGGAAGTCGTCTAATCAGATCACTCTACTCTTTTTTATCCATTGATTATTTCCAGAAGCATTTTGGTTTCATTAAACTCTTACTAGAAATGCTTGGCTTCTCTTTTTCACAAGTGCCAAGAGCAATTTATTCTGTGTATTTGACATTTACAGAAAACTTCTCCAGCATATTATATGAGTGGAACCAAAGAGGATCAACAGAAATTTAGGAGGGCTTTCTAACAATAAACTAAGGAATGTAAAAGGTAATGACCTCATTGCAGTGGAATTCTTTGAATCATCCTACAGAAAATCACCAGTGTGATAAAATTCTCTATCAGAGCTCCAAAATACCCTGCTATAAAGATGATGGCTCTTTGTTAAGTTCTAATGAACTTCTAGTTGACCAGGGAGTGGAGATTTTCATCTCCAGATCTTATTCAATCAAAATCTCAGAGCCACCTGGTTTCATTATGCTTCGCTTCCCTTCACAGCTTGATTCTTTATTTGAGAACATCACTCAGATAACAATAGACTTACATCTTGGTTGGACATCTCCCAGTATGGTCTCTCTCCATAAGACATCACCTCCCAGAGAACAATCCCATAGCTCCAGGCATCACTGGCTGACGTGAACTTCCGATAGGCAATGGCTTCTGGGGATGTCCATCGGATGGGAATCTTGCCCCCCTGGAAGCAGAACAAAATAAAATAATCTACAGCACTGCAATGAATATGATTTTGCATGATTGATTATTTTATCTCTGAGATTCTCAATTATCATTATATTGGTGTAAAAAAACCAGTGTAAGCTGGGGAGTGTTACTGCCATTTGTTATGAAAGCATCTGGGACAATCTAGAGCATAAAATACATTACACTGCAAAATCTACTGAAGCTATAGATATATAGCGTAGTATACATACTGTATGCACTTACATATATATAAATGTGTAGCATAATATGCAAAGGTAAGAGTAAATGGTTAGCTAAGTATGGTTGGTTTTAAGTTCTAAAATGTTTGTAAACTGGCACTACAGTCATACAACATTAAAGATTGAAAAACCAGTACACGGTCCTTGTTTATAACCCAAGTCCTCTTGCACAGCACAAGAGGGCTGGATTCGGGTGCCTGTAAGGCATTCAAGGGAATTCCCTGTGGGTGTGGAACCTGCTTAGTTTCACCATATTTTCACCCCGTGTTTTCTGGGACATTCAAGGAAAATGAGGGGCCGTGGTGTTGCTCTATTTCACTAATGCCAAGTCTACAATTGCACAAGGCAGCCACTGTGACCACAGGCACAAATTTCCTGTTCCAAAGGTGCCTGAGACAGTCATGGGAAGACAGGTTTGGATGGGGTCATCTGTGCAGAGACAAGAGGGCAAAAATGTCACCTGAGGAAGTGGCTTTGAACACATTTTACAGTCATAAGACAAGCAAGCCATCATTAAATGATGTAAGAAGAGAATTGAAGGTACCAGTACAATTAACACTGCACTTGGGGGAACATCTCTCCCTGGTTATGGCCACCACTTGGTGTCATAGTTAAATTAGTAAAATGTACACAAGCAACCTCAGGCTGAGTTTCTGGAACATGAAAATTAGAGGAAAGAGACAATTTCCAATGGTGCCAGCTTTTGTAGAGGTTTTCACTACTGATTTCTGAGTCAGACATGAGAAAATCGAGTTCTAAAAGACAGTGGTGCAAAACTTGTGACTGAAAATTCTGGAGTGAATATATCTGAATACAGAAAACTGTAAAAGTTTAAAGTTGTTTCCAGTTCTAGGGGACACAAAAAGTACAGAATATATTCTGAAGATTTCACACTAGACTAGCTATTTGCAGTACCTCTCCAGGCCCCATTATACCACAGTAATACACCTATCCTCACAATAACCTGTGTGGGAAGGGAGTGCTCAAATTTTCACTGAGTAACCAGCAAGAAAAAAAGATTTAAATATATTAATGCTTTGCCTACACTCCCATACAATGTACCTGCACTGAGGATAGCCATACACTCACCAGCTTTATATGGACTAGCTTGGTTAAGAATAGAAATGCAGACAGTGTTAATTAGAAACCTAAACGCAGTCTAAATACACTGAAGCCTAAGCATCTTCATTTTCATGGCTAATATTGCCCAAATTAAATTAAGTATAAGCAACACAGGCAGGCCTGACTCAGGCCACAATTTACACCCCCAAAATGTCACTATATATGTCTTAGAGGCTTGGCAAAGCTCAGGGAGGGAATTATCTTGGCATACAGATTTTGTGGATCCCATTCTATTTATCAGGCTCCCTACCAAAAGGAAAACCTTTATTTCACACTCAACCCTTAAAATTTGGTAAACACTGAATTGAGACGTGAACTTGTGGACCAACAAATAGAACAGAGAAGATAATTGGCAGTATTTGAAACCACCATTTTATCACTGAAGCCAGATGAAGAGCTATTAGATGATGTTCTTTAGTCACGAAAAGTACATTGTATTTTCTATTCATTATAAATTTATTCACCATTTTCAGTGCTGCTCCAGAAAATTACCAAGAACATAGAAATGACTGTATTAATAAGAAATATTATACTTTCTTTACAAATGTCCAGGGTCCCTCAGTGAGTCCAAGGCACAATCAAGAAACAAGGGAAGCTCTCCTGTATCCTAGTGTTTTCACAACAAATCCTCTTACAGTTTTAGACGTTGGGCTGATAAAGACATCAATAGCTCTTTTTCAAACTTTTTTCTACACATACTAATAGTGAACTCTGATTTCCAATAATTAATGTCAGTTCTAGGGGGATGCCATACCCTAAATTTACACAAAACCCCCACCACATCTGCCAGGCCAAGGTGCCTTGAGTTTGGAGTTTTCAGAATATTGCTCCTCAAAAAACTGATTTTCCACGGGTGGCTTCAGGCTCACTTTTTTAATTTCATGTTAAGATACAAAAATGAAGCCCTTCTTGCATAACCCTAGAGAAATAATTGCCAGATACCACACACAAAAATGTGCTCAGGGCTAGAATATGAGAGCTTTAGACAAGGGCAGGAAATATCATATTTGATAAAAGGTCTTTACCTTTGTAATCTTATGTAAAAAGTCATTTATGCAATTGGAGAAACACATTTACAAAAAAATGACATTAATTAGTTTCCTAACATGTTGGGTCTGCTTTATTGCAGAAAGATTACCAATTCAATGAAACCAAGTTCTTCTGGCTTAGCTTTGCTGAAAAAGGAAAGTACATCAACCCCAGATTCCATTACAAGGAGTCAGTGGCTTTCAAATTTTCTGTGCTAGGTCTCAGTTGTAATTCTATACAAGCAGATACATGTAGCATTTCCATAAACAAGACAAAAATAAGAAGAGTATTAAAATGTAGTTAAAAAAAATCAACTGCCACTGAGTAGAGTATAAAACTTTTATTTTGCTATTCTGCTCTCAAATTTATCATAAAAATGTCAATCTTATATTTGGTTATTTTTCAATAATTTCAATAACAATAAAAAAGTCTGATAAATACTTTTTAGACAAATAAGCATTTCAACAAAAAGCAATTGCTCCCAAAGGATTACGCAACATTCATGTTTTAGCAGATGTCCAAATATGTAGAAGATCTGAAGAGTTTTATCTAACTAAATGCATGATTTTCTACTGCCGTTTCCTTTGAAAATTGTAGTGCTTGCTGCATTTCATATACTCTACTTTAAAATCAAAACCCATGATCATTCAGCATTAGACAATGCCTTTGCATTTCTCTCCCTTGTTTTTGAGAAATGCTCAACTCCTTTGAACAAATATAACATTTCCATTTTTCTGCTTTACCAGAAATCAGGATATTCTTTGTAATATCCTTTACCAATATCAAAGATATCTTACATAATTTACCTTCACATAAATAAAACCAAACACTTTCTCCTAGACCAGAGAGTTGAAGATGGAAAAACTAGGCTCCCAAATGTGTTTCTTTCCTTGTCTCTTATTTTTTTATTCCCCTTTTTCCCAGTCTCCTAATATTTAAATTACTATCATGACATCTGCTAATACTTGTAATATATCTAGTGATTATTTTTCTAAGATAAGTACAGGTTGTATATATTTTTGTCATAGTCTCCCTTTAAGGCCGTGCTTATCATGAAGCCAACTACGCGGTCCGAATTTGAGTAGAAAGAAGGCTTTAGTATTAGAAATTGTAGGAGTTTGTTACTGCAGCTCAGAAAGCCAGGCAGTCTAGGTCAGAGAACCTCTCTCAGGGTTTGAAATCAGTGAGCCAGCAGTAACATGAAGTTTTATCTTCTGTAGATGGAGCTGTGATTCCTGCAGTATCTGCCTAGTCAACATAATTCATCTAGAGCCAATGAAGTCCTTGATTTATTTCTAGCACGTCTGGCACTCCAGCACAAGGCAGCTGTTTCCAGGACTTCATAACCTATTCCAATATTCTGATTTATAATCTGCTAGAGGGTGACTGCCACAGGCACCTAAGCCACAGGCCTGGGGAGAGAAGAATCAAGAAAAATAGATTCTAACAGAATAACCAGAAGAACTTTGCAGAAAAACCTGAAGGTAAAAGCCTGGCATTCATTTATAATGCCAGGAAATAGGATAGTTCAGGAGATATCTTGCTGGTACAGAACAAGAGTTCCAGGTGAGTGAGACGAGTCTGATTTACCCTCTCACATGTCTGAAAATTATCTGATGCTACTTGTCAGTTCCTTCCTAATGATTATTTTATCTTGAAATTATCTCCTCCTTCAGTAGCCGGTGATAACAGAGCACTGTTTCTCTACCTTGTGCTTATCAGGCAAGAGACTTTATGGGGCTTACTTTCCTGTCACACCTTTCAAAACATTCAGACTGTATTATAGTGGGTTTGCATATATAGGGAAAGCATAGCAGATTTCTGTCAAGCATTGGCTGCAATAATTTCTGCGTAACAGAAAGAACTTGTGTGTACCCTGTGGTACCCTCCTCACTCTGGCACTGTTAGCTGGGAGTACAAGCTACTGGAATACTTGCCATTCAAGCACAGTATTTTTAGAAGCGATTTACATTTAATGAGAAGTTATCCATGCAAGTGTAATAACTGGACAGTGTTTTACATTGAAATGCCATGAACACCAGTGATGTAGCTACCTATGCAAAGTTCCTCTACTGATTACCCAAATATTGTCTTTGGGAGACATAATTACAGTCCCTCTACAAGTGTGATAGCTTAAATTTACTTCCACTTCATGCTGTGCCATTAGTCCACCCGCTTGTCATACAGACATCTAAAAATAATAAGGATAAAACAGATCAATTTGACAATGACAATTTTAATACAATCTTGGCCTTTCAATTAAAAGTGAATAGATATGGAGGATGGAGATAATTACAGTACATCCCCTCAGGCACAAAGACTCAGTAAAAAAAAAAATCCAAACAGTCAGTCAGCCTGATTCTCATTCTGGCTTTGCTTCTGTAAGCAGGCAGACCCCAGGTTGCCAAAGGTCTTTTGTGGTATTGTCAGTGACAATAATTCAGGAGGTAAAAAATGACCCTGTCAGGTAGGAAAGTTTCTTACAACTTCTGATTTCCTGAATTTCACATGTGCACTTGTGATCTCTGCGTTGTCCCTCAGACTTCTCGTACAATACCACGAATATCAGAGATTATGCATTGATATACAAAGGGATACATAAAGTATTGATATATAAAAGGATACATGTTCATTTCCTTTATGCAAAGCTTCAGACATTGCTTCTGAGAACAGCACAACATAAAATGTCACCCGGTCAGTGGTGTGTACTGAAAGCCTGAGGGGCTTGACTGGGCTTTTTGGGGGTAGATCAATCCTCACATGCAATTATGAATTAAAGCAATGGGATCACTCTCAGGCTTTGACATTTACAGGTGGAAAACTGGGGTAGAAAAGGAGCCTGAATATATGAACCCTCCATCTTTGCAGCTAACTCTGTAAATTTGCCTACTACCACTGATAGTAAATGGACAACTGGGAGTAGGAAAAGGTGGAAGGGAGGAAAAAATCTGTACCCATCAATATAATACAAACTCTTTAATGTTTGAAATTACATCTATAATTTAGATTTTTTTTTTTGTCTTTTCAAAGATCTTCTGAAGTAGTTGTCATCCTTTATTTTTAAAGGCATGAAATAGTTTGGGATGATGTCATTGTTTTAAAAAGTGTCAATATTTTTGTCTTGGCTTTGTCATATAATTAGGGCTTGCAAAATGCACTAAGAGCAGCCTAGGAAATGGTCTCATCTTTTGTGATATGACTAAGCAGCAGGAACATGAACTACTCAGCTTTCTGCTGGTAGAGTTGAAGCTCTGTTTCCCACTTGTGGTCCCCAGTTGCTTAAGCTGGAGATCAAACATCCCCATGGAAATGCTTGACACATATGTAAGATTCACTTCAAAGGAAATTAGGTCAAAAAATGAATAGAAAATAGCCTTGTTTTTCTCACAGAGCCAGGAATATTGATATATAAAATTCCAGATATATAAAATATAGCAGAGGTATATTCATAACAACTACCTTTGAAGAAAATTACATTTATACTAGGTTGTATTTGAAGGTTTTAATTACCTGAGCGTCTTCCTGCAGCAGTTTGCACATACACCGTAAATGCCAGATGGAGTTTACTAAACACAGATGATTACACTTCACAAAATAGTTGTTTCCATCTGATTTCACTATCTAATTGCAAAGAGGCAGGTAGGTTTAGGAAATAGGTGACATGAGATAAATATGCTGTGCTTGGTACTGGGCCAGATTAGTGTCCTGTTTGGGCACCACATTTAAGGAAAATGTAGTGAAATTGAAAATAATCTGAAAGAGACCAGCAATCACAGTAAGTTTGGGAAAAATTGTTTAGAAAATAAAAGAATAGAGAGATGTGGGTGAAGAGAACAGCATTCTCCATGCATCTAAGTAGATGTTTTAAGGGCGAGATCAATCTACTGCCCATGGCAGTGGTGGCAGGACACAGAGTAGTTGCCTTAGTACATCCTGGGGGAGGGATGTCAAATCTGTGACTAGATAAATACTAAAAATACTGTACTTAAAATTGCTTACTTTGGGGGGCAGTAACACCCACTACTTCCACAAGAGTTTTTAAGAATAGAGTGGGCAACAATACACCTCTGCCTGGACACAACAATACACCTCTGCCTGGACTACAGGTCGTTTTCTCTTGAGGAATTCTAGCATTCCATGAATATTTACTTATTAATGCTGAACCTATACTGGGTATGAAAACTGCGTTCCCCTACTAATGTCTCTTTATATTAACCATGACAGATCTCTGCAGACAGTTTTCCAAAGTGCTATATGTTGCATATTACTAACAACATGACAAAGCTTATCAGACGTCAAAGAAAACACTGAAAGGTCAAGTAAAGAATAGAGTCTTTATGCCTGGTAACTTATGAAAGTATGATGGATAAATATTTATCTATAAACGTATGTACATATAATATGTAAGAAAACAGCTAGGATTTCTTTAGTCATTTGTCACAGGTTATTTTATTTCAGTGATGAAGAAGACAGCAATGAAACCACTACAATAATTGATTGCTCCTGTCAGTGTTCAGGAATGAAGGAAGCCCTAGAAAATCCACATTAAGATTGCGCTGATACTCTCTAATCTGGTTTGTACAGTAAAGATGAGATGATTACCAGGAGCAATGCAAATTATTCTTGACTAAGATACTGGATATTAATGTCCTTTTTTCTGAAGTTAACAAAACCCACTTGCAATAGCATTAAAGGGGACAATCAGATATCCCAGTGTAATATCCATGCATACAAAGCTAAAGCCTTCCACAATAAACCAGCAGCGTTATTCAGATGAAAACCAGAGGTGCAGCAAAAATGTATTCAGAATACACTGTGGCTTTCCTGAACTTTTCCTAAGCTAACACTATAACTTCCAGGGAGCTTTTCAGACAGGATAAAATTCAGAAAAGAAAAAAGCAGCAGACTACATTGTGGACAGTCCCCTATCTGATAAAAGCTTCTGTAAAGATAAAACAGAGCTAAGTCTTCTTGATATCATTACCTCTCCAAAAGACAGGTAACATTTTGTATATATGATATAAGAAGGAGACAGTACAGGAGGCTTATTACACTGTTAAACAAGATTTATTTTTTTGTTTTACTCAAGTTTTTACTCAGTTAGAGGTACAATAGCAGGTAGAACTGATAAACCCTTGAAGAACAGGGATATCAGTATGATCCAATCACATATATGTCTCATCATGCTAGAAGACACACACACAAAAAAACTAGATGGGTAGGTTGTTTTTTTACTGTGTGAGAATTAAATCAGCAGTGCAGCTAAATGTGCTCAAAGCACACATGAAGTTTTAGATTATTGGGTGCCAAACCCGCCTTAATTATGGTGTTCACTCCTTTACACATCCAGAAGAAGAAGCTGAGACGAGAATTTTGCATACTTTAAAAAAGTAGTCTACCAACAGAAATTATATTTTTTGCCTTCTATCTTCTCTGAGACATGAAATAAAAAATAGCTGTGATGAGCTTCTGGTTTATTGAATGTCTCTCGCCTCTCCAACACAGCCTCAGGGACTCCATCACATTTCAGCCTTTGTCACCACCAACAAGAATTTTCAAAGGACAAAGAAACACCGAAACTCACCCTTGTGGTGTAAGCAGCTTCTGGGTCATCTTCCAGCACACGAGAGAGACCAAAATCTGAGACTTTACACACTAGGTTACTATTGATGAGGATATTACGAGCAGCTAAATCTCGATGGACGTAACCCATGTCGGACAAATATTTCATGCCAGATGCGATGCCTCGGAGCATGCCCACTAGCTGGATGACTGTGAACTGGGCATCATGTTTCTGGAAAACATTTGAAATGTCATTTCAAAGACTGCTCATGTTCCTCTGCACACAGAACTTTTGATAGAGACCCTGGAAGCTCCCCAGTGAAGAGCTCATGATCAGGCGTTGTGATTTAAATGCCACATGTGCAACCATGTTGAGCTGAGGGGGATAATCTCCCAGGTAGCTGAGGGAAGGGGACAGATCTGAAATTCAGATAAAAATTCATTTTTCCCCTTCTTGCTGTCATCAGAATTTTAACTTCCTAGATGGGAACTAGATGTGTGAAAGCAGCACATAAATCTAAGTTGTGTTTGCTCCTGAGACTGGAGCATCAGGACATAAGAGAAAGAGATGTCCAACTTCTCTGAAAGGTCATAGGAATTTTCAGTGAAAATCCCAGCCTTACCCGACGGACTAATGAATGTTTTCTACTACACAAGAATTTTTTTTTTTTTTAACAAAAGCAAATGCTGATCTGAGTCAGTGGTTTTCAAATTCCATTAACTTTAAACTAATTCCTCAACTTTTTCCTCAACTTCAGGAACACAAAAATTAAACACACTGTGACTTCGCCTAGAAACCATATATTTCTAATCATCGACTCCTAGGTGCATGGTTTAAATCTCCCAGCTTTTATTAATCTCTTTGTTAACATCCAGCTTGGATATTGATACATAGTTACATAGACAACAGGACAACAGTATGTCACAGCCCAGCTCTCAGATGAATTCCCCAGCGCTGTAAATGTATCATCATGGGCACCTCTCCAACCCTTCCTTCTTCTGCTTCCAGATTTTTATTAAATGCATAGGAGCTGGTTCTGCCATGTGAGGTGATCTCACATGAATCAGTCTGCAAGACTGACTGAATTCATCTAGTTTTTGATTAGTATACTTAGGGGTAATATTAGCATTGTAAACATTGGACAAATATATGCAGCAGATGCTTAAAGAGTCTCTCAGAACTCCCCTTCATGAAGAAATTAATTATTTTAAAAGACTCTTAGCAGCTCCCTGTCATGAAACCTTTTTTTTAGAGCCAACACAAGAGAATTTATACAGACCCTGAAAAAGATTTAGCTAGAAATCAGGTTTCTAAACACGAACAGAATCAGATGATCAGAGAGCCTTTCCATGGCAATGGGGAAAGCAAACTAACTAGTTTCAAAAGGCATTTATTAAAAGGGTTATATGCCCTGATTTGCCTTTGATATTAATGAGTCACAAGATTCTTATCTATGCTTCCACACAACAGAAGTAAAAAGAAAATCACACTCCAACGAACGAACAAGTTGAACAACTGTTCTGTACAGTCAGAAATTATTCTGCTTTCCTCAGAGCTTTCTTCAAGTATTTTAAGCCTAAACAAAATATATATAGTTCAGTACAGATATATTTCGTTCAGCCACACTGACACATTATTTATATGTATTTTACATGCTCCAGTGGACAACATAACATATATAGTACATACTGAAACTAAGGTTGACAATGTATCGCCTTTTGGGGTTAAATGTCTAGTTCAATGTTATGAATTTGGGGGATAATGTCACTCAACCGTGGCAGAACCAAAGCAGTCTCCCAGCCACAGCTGAGTTTGCCCTAACAAATTAAAATTAAACTAGTGTTTCCCTTCAGATGGGATTTCATTTCTTCTACACTTCTTGTTTTGCCACAAGTAAATCTTGGTGACACAGGGAGTGCTCAAATTTTTTTAGGCTCCCTACCAACTTTGACAGAAAACAAAGATAAATCAACAGCATTATTAGTATGCCTAAGGTTAGAGAAAGAAAACAGGACAATAAACTTTGCTAGCTAAACATATCTAACATCCTCAGGGAAGGGGTTATTCCCTAAACTTTTCATATTTAGGGAAACAGCTTTTGACTCAGTACTATTGGTTTACTGATAAAATTTCCACGAATCTATTCATTTCGGAAATCACTTGCTAAGACATAGAGGTTGCCAACAAATAAGCATAAGTGCATTAGAGATGTAATTCAGCCTTCAGAAAAGCATTTTCCTTTTTGTGTGCCAGAATGCTGTTCTGTTTTGTTCATTTTTAAAAGATTTGACATACCAGTGAAACCAAAATTGTCTTTATTTTTTAATAATGTTTACTGTAAGCAGTCAAAATCGACCTGAAGATCCCTACCTGGCTTTCTGAGCACATCACAATACACACCAACCCAAATGAAAATAATGAAGTATCAAGCAACAAGAGCTGATGATGAATCAGAGTAGAGTGGCAGTAATTTCAGAATAAGTTCAGAAGAAGAGCCAGTTCTGCACCGTTCAGCTTTCTATTGCACTTACCCGTAGGAAGCTGTCCAAGGAACCATTTTCCATATATTCAGTAACAATCATAACTGGTTTACCTGCAAATAGATTACAGGGGTAAGGCATTTAAAATGAATACATAATGACCAGTAAAAACAAGCATTTCAGAAATGCTCTCAGACCTTCCAAACCCCAAGGATAATTTTACATTTAGAAAGAAATTAAAAGATGTATGGGCAAACTAAACAACATAATTGTGATTCCCCTGATGTCAACAGAAATATAGTGATTTCAGCATAAACTGATACGAATTTTAGCAACTCAGGTCCCTGCTAATATTTTACCATCATACAGATTTTATTATTTCATAATATTTTCTAAAGCTTTGTTTATTTTCTCTTTGTGGTAGAGAGGGAGAGGTGGGTAAGGGCATGAAGTCATTTAAGGAGATGAATTATTATTTCACATATAATACAGGAAGAGGCATCTGGCCATAAAATTATGATTAAGGCCTGTACATTGTATAGCAGTCATGGTGAAATTTTAACTCCTAAAACTGAACAGCATGATGCTTGAAAGAGGTATTCAGTTTAACTAAAAACAGGAAAGTCATTAACAAAGCAAAGTAAATGGTAACAACTCCTTTTTCTGCTGGTTTTTCAAAAATACAGATTCTACAGATGGAAATACTTGAAAGAGAAACAGTAGTTTCAAAGAATAAGCTTAATATAATGACAAGACAACTCTTTGTCCCCTTTACATGGATTAATAGGTTCAAATATCTACTTTCTGTGGTGCAAATGCGTTATATCATTTATATATGACATATGACACATATATCATATCTGTAGTCATCAATTAACTACTAGGAAATACTCTGCCCAAAACATTATTCTTGAATTATAAAGGAGATGGTACAGATAAAAAATCTAACAATGGAAAAGCTAAAAAAAAAATTTAAAACAAAAAAATCTGTTTGTGCTTTCTCTTGTTAGCAAGAAATGCATATTTCAAGCAAAAGTCCCTAACCTGCAGTTTGTGTGTAATGTTACCCCAAAGGGATTTCTGGTAACACCCAGAACATGCTGCTGGACCTTTCCAATGAGGCTCTCCAAAGCTTTCTATGATAAATCCACGTACGTCAAAACCAGGAAACATTTGTCTGGTTTCTGTACAAACTCAGTCAATTTTATGAGACTTATCAGAAGACTTAAATTAGAGTAAGAAGATATGGTTTTCAAACTATTACAGGAGCATCTTCCTGCCTTGTTCACCCTAAGCACAGGGTTTCACTCTCATTAAGTTGGAAATGTGCCCACAATAAGAAGTACATGCTCTGAAACAACAAGCTATAGCTTTAAAAGAACATTTTGCATTCATTTATCAAAGGAGAGCCTTTTATACATGATAACAAGTTGTGTCAACAGTGTTGCCGAAGTTTATTATACTAACAGGCTACAAATTGCTGTAAATTATTAGCAAACTAAGCAGAACATGCATGCTAGTTATTAAGAATAAGGCCTACAGTGTGCCCAGGAGAGCAGGGCAGCAGCAGGAAGATGTAGAACTGAAATCCATGAGAAGCAGAGGAACAACTCTGCACTGGAGCAGAGGACTTCTCAAACTAAATGGTCCTGTTAGGGGGATTGTGACAATTGCAGTCATCAGGAGTTGCTTTAGAAGATCTGTTTACTGTGAAAAGTGAATTATTGTCTAAAGTAAAAGAATTACTAAGGGCCACCTGTTAAGCAAAATTTGGTTAATGAAGAAAAGGTCATATCTCCTGTTTATCATGCATTACCTGTGCTGAGAGTGAACCATCATATACTCCACAGGCTCTCTACTGACTGCACATATACTAATGCCTTTTAGGTGTGATTTAATAGCTATTATTAAAAAGTATGAACACTTGTTAACTTATTCATAGAGTATATTGGTTTGTTTAAAAAAAACCCCAAAACGAATTCAAATCCCACAAGCTTCTTGTCCTTCTATCACCCCACAGAATGTTAAAGAAATTAAATTATTAACTTTACTTGCAGCAAAATGGAGACAAATAGCTCCAGAGCAGATTTCTCAACTCCTGTACTGAAGCTGTCTGGAGAGGGTGGTATATTCCTGAGGCTTTTATTGACTTCACTTGGGAATATTCAGAGCTTGCTGTCCCACACATAGATGTGATAGGTAGCGGGCACTCCTGACTCCCCCAAGCAGACAGGACTCTGCTGTGAATACAGCTGAGTAGCAAACTCACTCACAGTCACTCATACAGAATACAGATAGAATTAGTAATGCACGTTCAAGAACAATACACAAATTCCTGCATGAACAGCAATTAAATTATTTTCTCAAGTGCTCCAGGAATACAAAATGTAACAAAATAGATTTTAGCTCAGCTGTGTACAGAGTGATGCTGGTGTTTCAAGTGATTTTGTGACTGTAAATCTTATTCTGACTGTACAAAGCGTGTGTCATTACAAAGCAGGAGGTAACCTTCATTTACACAGGTAGACCTGGCAGCCCTTTCCTAATAGGGCTGTGATACCTAAGATAACGAATAACTTCTTTGTTATTTAAATCAGCAAAGTAGACTTTCATGAATCACACCTAGAGAAGTCATTATTATTATAATTATAATTATGTATCTTCATAACATATAGGGTTTTACATACCTGTCACTAATTATTTTTAGACATAAACTGGTGGGGTTTTTATTTTATATGTTTTTTTGCAGTAGGCTATTAAATTCTTTCATACCTATGTTTTTGAAACCTTGAACCAAGCAATTAAAAAAAAAACAACCAACTTTAACAAAAACCCAAAGGTATGTTTAGGAAATGCCTTTAAGTAAACATATCTATATAATCACAGAAATAAAATCAATATTACTACCGACAGCTTAAAGCCCCAAGACTTTTTTTTTTTGAGATTTTTACTAAGATGTCTAAATTCTGGAGCATCAGGATCTTTAAAAGCCTAATACTTGTACATACTGAATATACATGGAGTACTTCTCCTCTGCATGAAAACCATGTAGGAAAAAGGTTTGGAATCATTTAATAATTTCCTACTACCAGTTGTTGCACCCAGGTAGGCTGTTCATTAATTTCTGCTAATGACGAACCTAATGATTTAGCTGAGATCAGACCATAGCTCTTCAATGCATTTAGGAAACCTTCACACCTCAGACTCCACAACTCCTACCAGGTTATCAGCCACAGCCTCTTGGCCATTTTGTAGCAATTTGTAGCTTTGGAGTTTATTAACCTGTCAATTTATTATTGAGTTTCTGTGTTCTTCAGAAATGATCCCTTTTCTTCCACTTGGGTATATTGTTTTTCAAGCAGACTACTTTTATTCCCCCATTTTCCTCAGCTCATCAAGCTCCTTTTTCCTCCACATTTGCTATATTTTTTTTCAAGAAGACTACTTTTATTCCCCAATTTTCCCTGGTTCACCAAGCCAGGGTAGTTCTAAATTCTTTTCAAAGTTCTCAGTAGCCTGAGAGCAGCAATACAGTGCAGGTCATGCAGCTGCTCTGCGGGCAATTGCCTCAAACCCCACTCCTCATTGGATCCATCAGTGTGGGTTTCACATGGGTGTTTTCACATGGGTAATTTGTTTTTCCTGCTTTTGAGGAAATAAAATATACATTGTAAAAGACAAGCTGTGTATTTCTGCTGTTATCTCTTTTGGAGGATGTTTGGTACATATTGGCATGGTCATAACATCAGCATTTCTGGAGGGGTTTGCAGAGCAAAATTAAAAAAGAAATTATTTAGGGTGTTTTTCTGCTTTTTTCTGAATGATCAGCAAATGACAGAATGATTTAGGCTTGGAGGTACCTCATGACACTTCCCATGCAAACCAGATGTCCCTGTCATATCTTACTTTTAGTGACGACTCCTTCTAGTCGGATGATATTGGGGTGGTCAAACTGTCCCATGATACTTGCTTCCCCCAGGAAGTCCCTCCTCTGTTTTTCTGTGTAGCCAACTTTCAGAGTTTTGATAGCGACTGAAATTTCCTTTTTAGAAGGCAGCTTTAGGCGTCCACTGCACACTTCTCCAAATTCCCCTGAAAAAAGAGTGGAAAGGCGACAAAAGCTGAAATGTAGTTATTTCACGGGGATTTAAGAATGAAGACTTAGCCTTCAGCAAAAGCCCCTAAAAAGTGGTGTTCCCTGGTAGGCCACAGATCGTCACTCCAAAGGGGCCTTTTGTCCAAACTGCTTCACATTATCATCCTTGGGTTCCCCAGCTCTCAAACTGGACAATGTCACTTATTTACTCTGCATATCCAGGTGACTGCAGAGCAGAGGAATGCATATATGGGATCAGAAAATTCCCCTTCTGCTTTTGTTGATGCACTTTGAGAGAGCAGCAGGAGCGTTAACTGATTAAGAAGTATCAGAATGGCAGAATAGTTGTGCATCCTTGTGAACACTAAACTGTGTTTCTACCAAACTGACAGTACAGTTCCAAGTTACTTAACTTCTGAAAGCCAAAATAACTAGTATACTTTATCAAGAGCAAATGCTGCTTCAGTTCAAATACCAAGCCCAGCCCAGTACTGCTAGAGTTCCACAAAAAAAGGAAGACCAAAGAACATCTTGAAAACAGAAGGAATGGGGGAAAAAAGGCTTGAAATAAATCTTGTAGGGTCCAGCTTCATATTCCATTTTCTTGATTTTTTTAATGGTCCAAAAAGCTATATCAAGTTAAGCTTTTAAAACTATTGTTCAGTTACTGTCAATGGAGAAAATAGTTATGATTTCAGCAAGCAGTCCAGCAATCAATCCTTCATTTAAAACCAGAATTGTATATCTGATATTGGTTTAACTTTTGTGAAGGAAAAGTTAAACCCATTTAGCCATGGCTGAACAGTTTAGAACTTGAGTGATTAATCAGATGCCACAAGTACTTCAAGGCTAGAGGATGCTTCAAGAAAAAAAGGTTGGACCCTTTCTAAGGACTGATTTTAAGAGATGAGGATGATGGCTTTTCATACAAAGCCTTCCTGAGGTGTTTATTTTTAATTATGCTACACACATAAATATAAACCTGCCCTGCAGACTGATGTGTCTATTTACATGTGGAAGGCAAACAGGTATTGTTTAGGAGTGCTGTTCATGATATAAAGATTTCTCTGCAGGAGATCCTAATTTCTTTTTAAATGGGCTACTTAGTACACCAGTGAATGGCATTTGCTGTAAATTTACGGGACCAGGGAACCAGTAAAGGAAGACTCTGAAATCAGCTTCCTTTGCTGTGTTTTAAAGTCTGATTGTACTGCTGTGCACAGAACTCCCTCAGAGTTGGAGAGGCATCAAAGCTGAATGTTTCATAAACCTCCTGAACATCAGTGATGCTCTAATCCTCACTGAGGCACTGCAAACTTTCCCAATAAGTTCATGGACAGGTAGGCCCTAAATTATTGAAATACTCTGATCAATAAGATGTTATGCTACAAGTATATTTCAGCTTGGAAAGAAAAGCAAATTCTTACTTCCTTGTTCAGCAAAGTACATCTTTTAATCTACCCCAAATTAAGAAAGTACTTTCTGTAGTATTATTTTACAATCCAACTGTATTTAAACTCCTTCAAGTGATTTGCTGAACTGAATCCATAAAAACAAGTGAGTTATTTTAAAAAAATTACTGTAAAGAAAAATCTGAAAAAGTGGCTCCTGACCTTGATTTTCTCATGCTTAGGTTCCTACTAAAATCCCTTGTGTTTTTCTTGAGGTTCTTTTGGACAAGAGTATTTCCTTATTGCACTAGTGTATATCTTCAAAGCTATGTAAGCTGCCCTCTATTCTCAGAGACTTCTGCTAAAGCTGTGAAAACCACTTGGAAAAGTACTTCTGAATATCAAGATTACTTGCCTGACTTGAAGGTCTCATTACTTACGTCACACTCCAACACAGTTAAATGAATCCCTTCTTTTCAAATCACTGTCTTTTTATGATTTCATTCACACTTGTGTTACAAAGGACAAGGGCAGGAAAAGACCAAGTCATTCACTCAAATAAGGCATTGACTCAAGCAAGAGGCAGGAAATGCCTTTCTGTTTTTTGGGGAGGAAAGAAGTGTTCCTGAAGAAGCTGCCTCAGAGCCACTCATCTGAATGTAAAAGCTACTACGAGTTGAGTGTGACAGCAGTGTAAAGGAATAAACTCATTTTGGACGCTTCCAGCACTCTACAGCCTGATTTTCATCTGTTCTCCCCTGCTTGGTTCTTCCTGTTCGCATCTCTACCAACTGGTAACAGGAAATGCTAACAAGAATGCCATATGTACTTCAAGCTACAGAAATCTGAGTTATGGTGTCCAAAAATGGCATTATTATATCTTGAGTCCATGTTGCTTCATTGTGGAGGACCTACAGGAACCCTCTGTCACTTAGCTGGTTACAGCATGGTGCTAATAATGCCAGGCTCAATCTCCACGTGGGTCATTCAATTAAGAGTTGGACTTGATGATCCTTGCGGGTCCTTTCCAACTCAGAATCTTCTGTTATTTTCACTGGAATGGAGCAAAGAGACTTACTTTTAAAACACCTGACTCCTTTACGACATACTCCTTTTATGAAGTTTCTCAGAAAACTCTTACTCCATTTACAATGGCCATATTTGGCAAATTTTGGTTTACTTCTTATTCTAATGTGTATCTTGATTAAAAATAGATCAGGACAACTGAACGGTAAAACATGACATATCACTTATTCTTAGAAACTTGTTTTCTAGATTCACATACCGCACATAGCCCAAATTTAGAAAGTTTACATTTGTGAGCAAAGGCTCCTGAAAGTCTTGCAAGGAAATACACTGTTCCTGGACTTAATTTTACAATAACCTCCTTCTCTATCCTTATACTAATTCTCTATTATGTGCAGTAAGCAGAGCTTTGCTGCCTTGACTGAAGATGGTGGAGAACAGTGCACTCTTGTGGGGTAAAATTAAAACCAGCAAGGAACAAAAATTCAACCTTTCCAGAAAATAACTTAACTTCAAACTACATCAGTTGAGTAGCTTCGGTAAGAGAGGATAAACATTGTTTCTTTTTTTGCTGAGTGATTCGGGAGATGCGCTGAGCACAGTAGTATGGTTCTACACTTTTTCCAACTGAAAATCTTTTGCTGTGCACTGCGAGTCTGCCTCTCACATCTCGTGATTTTAATCCAAATCATATATTTAGAGAGAAACAAAAAATTCAAAAACAAAAGAATTGGCATTTTTCAACGGATTAAAAATCAACAGTACTTCTCACAAATGCTTTAATATAGCAGGAAAGCTACCACTTCATGATCTTCTGACTCAATGAGACAATCTGCCACTTCACTTCAAGGAGGAAGCACACAACCTATCGGACTATATGTTGCATTGCAACACAGTCTCAGTGTAATGAGACTTTCTGTAATCTGGTTCCTCTGTTACAAAATCGGCTCAATTCACCATCGTTTTCTGTAGACCCAACAATCCATGGCATTTGGATGGCTCAGACGAATCAGTTATCAGACAGACAACCCCTTCTTCCTAAATCAATAATTCAAATGCAAAGCAGTGACCAAAATCAATCCAATGACCAAAGGTGACTGCAGTGTGATGGATTCATCGTGACTGGTATGAAATGAGTTTGTGGTTTCACTCAAGGCATAATAGTCAACAGTCCTTTTAAGGGGAAAAAAAAGGAAAACATCTTCACAAAGCACATTTTTTGTGCTTTGCTGACAGATTTTAAAGAGAAGCATAGAAGTGAAGCTGAACAATCTTTTTCACTCTCAACAGTGCTGCATCCAAGGGTGGTCTTGGTGTCCTTTGAAAAGCTGCCTTGCTATCTGCTTTCTTTGAGGAAAAAAAAGAAAAATAGAACTGTGTGCACTTAACTTTTCACATGCACTGAAACCAGTTGTAAATAGGACCTACTAAATTGAAGACTTTACAAAATTTTCTTTTCAGTCACAAGTATAAACTCAAAGGTTTAAAATAGTATATACAGCAAAAAAGTATCTTTAGTTCAATATATGTGGTGGTCACTACCTGCTCCAACTACTTTATCAATGGATATATTAGAAGCATCCAGTTCCTTGGCAAATTCATGCACAGCTTGATTGGGATCCTCATATGTATGCGGATCTACGTAAGTTCTCAGGCCTGGGAGTTTTACTGTGGAAAAACAAATTCAGAGAGAAAATGTTACTTAGACTTAATTAATCCTTCTAAAGAAAGCTCATGAGACAATGGAAACCAAATCAATAGGAGAAAAAGGTATTCTTCAAATCAAACTGCTTTTTATGGGTCTTCAGGAATCTTAATACAGAGTAAAACCAGAGACACTAAAGTACATCTGCACTTGTTGTATTTAACTGCTTTTCAAATATTAAAATACTACTCACCCCTCTGTGCTGCTACATTTAGATGCTGCCTTATATTGTCCTTTTTAAAGTAATGACAGGAAGGCAAGTAACAAAACGTGTTGCTACAGCCAACCTGAGAAGTGCTTACGACTATACTAAGAAGAGCCCATACTAACTCAAACTTTTTCTTTCCAAGTCCTCCAACACGAAAAAAAACTAAAAACATGAAACACGAAAAAACCACCCCTGACTCAATCTGTCTGCCAGTACATATAAGGATGTCAGAGAGTTGTTCTTAATAAAAACTGGTTCTAGTCCTCTGTCGTGGGGTATCTGTCGTATCGTTACGTTTTGGTCGGTAGAGAAAGTAGACACACACATACACGAAGAGAGAGAAGAGACAAGGGTGTCTTCTGGCTAAGCGCAGCAGGCAGTTTTATTGAGGTAGCTGGCCCCAACTTTCCCACATGCTTACTGTAAATATATTTTTACAAAAACACTCAGGAATTCACACCTGCACCCTGAAACACAGTCAACAGGCCTGTCCTTGTACTGCTTATCATCTTCTAGCCAACTCCCTAATACTCCAGGCTGCTGTGTCCATGGGAACGTTTAATTAGCCTCACTGTTCTCATGGGAAAGGCTTTATACCATTTAATATTTCAAGCTCCTCAAGCTCCAGGGGCTCGGCGGACCTGCTGCTTCCCCCCACAGTCCTCAGTTGCCCAAACATCCATGTTCTTATTTTGTCCTCCTCTACAGTTTCCTGGGCAGGGATTGTTTGTTTGCCCAGGGCAACTGCTACTTCAAACGACTGAATGATTTTAAGGGCATTTTCAAACTCTCCACATCTCTTCTTCAGCAGGACTAGAGAGGAAGAGACCATTCCCAAACTTTGCCTCCAGCAAGGATGCTGAAGGCAAAGCACAACCTCATTCCCTCTTCCTGGCTCACAGCACTGTTTGTATTTATACCCAGTGCCTTGTGCGCCTGCCTCTGTATTCATTTTATAACAGAAATATATTTTATGTACAAAAAGTGAAATAACCAGCTTGGAAGTTTTCTGCTTCTCACACAAAACCTACATTCCTCGACGTGTATTCTAGCTTTTCCTAATTATACCAGTTGGTCTCACAAAGGATATTAACTCCTCTTATAAACACCGCTTTAACCCACTCAGGAGTATCCTTTACAGCTTGGCATTATGGTACTGCATCAATTTTGACAGCTAGAATAGTTAAATCTTTTTTGCTGGGATTACACAGATGGGAAAAAAGTACCTTTGGACCATTAGTTAGAGCACACAATTGTTTTGTCAAACAATCCCTAGTGAAAAAAAATAATCAATTTTATGAAGATTTATTTGCCTCAGAATTGACAAAGAAATGACAAAACTGAGTTCCCAAGCTAACTGCCTTGCAAACAATGTAAAGAGCCATGTTCTGAACACAAGGGTTGGGTGTGCACGGCCTTAAATGCTGACTGTGTTTCCTTCAAGAGCCTGATGATTACAGAATTACTTGCAAGTAAAACAAAAAGTAATTGGCTGTATATTGCTGTTGGTTAAAGATCTTGTAAATGCTCCTTTCCTTCCATGCTGAATGCATATTACAGGCTCCCTCATACCCCCAATAAAAATAACAATTAAAAGTCTGTGGGGTTTTTGACTTCAGATTTTTAATGCTGACCCCAGAGGTTCCCAAGATCAGGTGATGGTGACTGCAAGGAGAATAATCCCTTCACACCAATAATTAAGGGCAGGCTGCATAGTAACTGGGTTCTGTCATGAAATACAGATAATAAACACGTGCACATGTGTTAAGCTCTACTACTTTACAGCTCATTCTGTGCAAACATAATAATTTACATTTTCATTTTAACAGCATGAATTGCCCTAAAGGTAGCAAAAAAATAAAAAGGGCCCAGCCAAAGAAGGCAAAGGGAGAGGATCTGAGGAGGTGAAATGTTTTTGTTCCTTTGAAGTGATATTATAGGATTTGTAATAAGGCTGCAGGGAATAGTTCATGGCTGGAGCCTTTTTAAAAGTAATTCAGAATAAACTGACTGAAATAAACCAGCTGCTGTATTTAAGATGCTGAAAATTTATGACAGCCATGGAAGTTGGTTTATCCTCTTTTAGCTCATAGGAGAAATTTTCTTATTCTTTGGGAAAGACTGCAATTTGGTAGATTAAAGCTTCAACAGCCACACACGTACATACATAGAAATCCTAACAGATAAATATCTGCAAGGTTTATAATAAATAATTTTCAAGAATTTCTCAGAGAAATACCAGGTCCATGACTGCCTCTGTTCTTACTACACAGTGAATCAGCATGGCACTGCTCAGAAAACAGTACATAAATATCTAAAACCAAATTAAAAGCAATTTAATCCACAGGAATTTAACAGTACTGACATGTTTAAGAATAGTGATTGCAACTTGCCATTGTGTGGGAGTAAAGAGAGCAAATTCTGACCTGTTATTTGTCTGTGACACTTATTTTACTGTCTGTTTTTATTTTATAACCTCATTAAATTTGGATGATGAAGCATTAATTCTATGGGGCCACATGTAACCCTATAGATTTTTTTTTTTTTGAGAATAGTTGGTTGGGCTTCATGAAGCAAATCCACTGTTCCAGCTTGAGTATCCCCTGACAGTGCTGGGGAAGGAGACACATGTTGTGGATATTCATGGTCATGGTTCCCTGGAGACAAGGATGGGCTCCAAACTTACAGCAGTAATAACTTGAACAGTCAGAGAACAGTCATGCCATTGTCATGAGGATTTGGAAGCAGTTCTAATTTCCCACTGCTGCAGGTAAATCCCTCATTAAAATGTTGATTCAATTACATTTGGTGAGGAGGCGCCTGATTATGTACCATCTCTTGCAGATGGTACAGCACCACTGTTGTGTGCAAAAAAACCCTCAAGTACATTCACCTTACAACATACTAAGCAATAGAAATATATGGTTCAACATAGTTTCCATGGTTTAGCAGGACATTCATAGCTGAAACTGTTTCAAACACAAACTACTGTTTCTTATTAAGCCCATGCTCATTAGACACCCAAAAAAGGAATTTCTGGGTCTTGGTATCTATAAGGTCGTTATCTTTGCCTGTAAAGATGAAAAAATCCAAAATGCAGCGATTAAAAAACCCCAAGAAATCCCCCCTTACTCTTGATCAGGAATTAAGCTATCAACTTATTTTCCCCTCAGCTTCTCCCGCTTCAAAACTAATTTCTTTCTATTTGAAAGAGAGAGTATGGATGGAGCTTCTCCTGGATGTGATGTTGCTCCACACTTTTCCTTTCACAGGGCATTGCTGAACAACCCAGAGCAGCCACTAATTAAGCCCCATTTAGCTTTATTAAAAATAGCTACATAAACATCAAAAATAGATGGGCTTTGGGTTCGACTTCTGAATGTGTTTCATCCAATTTTTGTGATGCAAAGACAACATAAGTCAGTGGAAAGGCTCTTTTAGTCCTGGATGAGACCCAATGAAAGCACAGACATATTTATTCTTGACAATAGGGAATCAGGACTTGAACAAAACATGTTTGTAAACAGAGCTGGATTTAAAAAAATCCCATTAATTCGAGACACTTGCTTAGCAGTTATTCTTAATTTAAGAAACTAATCTGTATCACTCCATATGTTTAGAATAATTCCAAACTAAATTATTAGTGGGTCAACTGTCAAGTAAACAATTTTCACAGTCCCTTCAGTGGTCAAGACAGTTTTAAATTAATTTTATATTTTACTTTGGGGAGGAAAAAAAAATTTCTTAGACTTTATAAAGCTGATAATGAGGAAGTTGCAGTTACACTCTGCCCTTCAGTGATGCACAGCACAATCAGTATCACATGTATTGTTTGAACATAGACAGTGATGTTTTGCTCATTGCTAACCTGAACACAGATAAAAGAATTTGAAACAAAGAATAATTGTTTGGGGAAAATCTCTTTACCCACAAGAGAAGAGATGATTCTCTTCTTATTTTCACCTTGGTTTAAGTGAGGTATGACTCTTTTTTTTTTTTAAATTGAAAAACACCAGTTATTTAGGGGATGAATTCAACAGATCTGGAGGCATTAAAAGGTTTCAGTAACTTACAATGGCCATTCCCAAAATGCAGTCTTTTCTCATCAGTGCCATGTTTGGACTTCTTGTATCCACAGAATCTACAAGCAACAGAAAAAAAAAAGTAATATAGAGAATTTTATGTGTTAACTGCAGGTGGAAACAGAATAAAATGTTTTCTCTCCACAATTAAATGCCTGTTTGAAAGTTTAATGATATTTACATTCTCTGTGCCCTATAGAGGCATGTGATGTTCTCGGGGAATTTGAGGAAATTGGCTAATGAGAGGATTTGTTGATTTTTGACCCCTACAGCTTAATTTTACAATTGCCTAAGAATGTGTTTATAGCATTTTTTAACAACTGCTGTGTGATTGGGGCTGCCTATGTTAGAGGGCTCATTACCAACTATGAAGCAGCATTTGGAGCTCCTGGGTAGCAAATAAAGGAAAAGGTTGCAAACCAGGACGACACCCAACCCGCCCGCTCACCAAAGCCCCTCAGGGAAATGGAAGAGGGAGAAAATGTGCAAATCAGACAAAAAACTAACCTCCCAATCAAGATGTACACCACAACTGTGAGCAGAATAATGGCTACTGCTGCTGAAATGGCAATCATTACCACCTGGCTGTTCTCACTGGAAATGGAGAATGCTGGAAAGTTAACACAAAAATATATATAAATAACCTTACACACACATAGCAGTGATTACACCACAATTGACATGTATATAGGGAACAGACAGGTTAAGTCGTCACTCTATAGCATTTGGTGTCCTGACAGATATTTAATCTGCTACATAATTTTTCATCAAACAAATAAATACAAGGGAAGAAAATATAAGGCTCTGACCACCTTTGACAATGTACCAAAGCTGTTTCTGCTACTGTTGATTTTTACTTGCTGACTGTAGCAACTGCTGGCAAACTGATATTTATACATACACATATACACAACTACAAACACACGTGCTGTGATGTACATATATTTTGCCATGGTCAGAAGGAATTTCTCCTTGGCAAGAAATCCCAGCCAGTCAATAATCATCACCCTTACTTTCTCTTTTTGTTTGATGGAAAGGGCTTTAAGGAGTTAAGTTTCCCAGTTAACCTTGGCAATATCCACATGAAGGTTGTGTAAAGCGTGGGCATGCAGAAGCAGATAGAAGGACTATTGATGGGTAATTCATGGCTACAGGAAAAATAAGGGCTATTTTTTGCCCTGTACATGCCTGATTGGAGTCACAGCATTCCTAACCTCTGCCTATTACAGACCCACAACTGCACTGAGTTATAACTTGGCAACAGGAACAAAGTTATTCAATTTGTTGTTCAAATGTGTAACTTGAGATGTGCACCCTTGTCTCCTGTCACCTTTCACATTTCTCCTTTTTTCTTTTTTTCTTATTTTCTGTTATATTACTTTGCAGAGAAAACCCATTAAACTCTAAGTGGATAAATTTTTCACCTCTGCAACTGATTTCTTTCTCCTTGCTGTAATTGTTTGTCCTATCTTGTGTTCTACTTTTGACTAGAATGCCAAAGTTTCTAGTCATCACAACAGCAATTTGTAACCGCTTTTTAAACATGAAGATTGTTTGCTTTTCAGAATAAGAGCTGAGGTGGAAGAAATAGGAATGAGATACATAACCTATCTCAAAAAACGCATGTAAGCCAAGCGAAAGACCATTTGGCTTGATGCTACTCTTCTTGGTAGAATGTGTTGCTTTTAGCAGAACACTCCTTAGACCATGAGTTCTCAAGCCTTATCACGAGTACATGAATAAGCCTTATGAGAATGTATCAGAATTATAGTCCTCAGTTGTGTTATAAATCTGAGCAGCAGACATGAGCCTTTAGTGAAAGACTGACCTTCCACAAAGTAAAAAGTCTTTGATTATTCATCATCAGTCTGTATCAGTAAATGGGCACCTCAGCAAAGGCTGATTTTTGATGCATTAAGCCACTTTCAACTTCTAGCAAAGAGAAGGTCTGATGAACCGTATAATACCAAGTGATGAGAAGGCAACATTTAAGACTATGAACTCTATTAAGAGCCTTTCTGATACAACAACCAAACTTGTAAAGAACAACTATAAGGTCATCAGTTAAGTAATATTATTATCCATGTATTAGAGAAAAGAAAAAGGAGTGCCAGGCTATTAAATAACTACCCAGGACCACTCAGAAATGCAGTGACAGAGAGAAGGGACCCAAACAGCTCAAATTCCTGACCAGCAACTCAACTGAGTGACCATCCTTCCCAGCCTGTGCACATGTTTCGTCTCAAGGCTACACAGAGGCATCAGCACTCTGCAGTAACACGAGAATTACCCAAGAGTAATGGACTCATATAATATCAATTCTCCAGGAGCAGAGGTTTATAGTCCCTAGGGTTCAGGCCACAAATTTGGAACAGTGTGAGGCTGTGAACCCGTTTTTCTCTCACAGTTCCTCTCTCAACAAGAGCCATGGTCTAGCAAGGTATCGATTCTGGCATGAGGTAGAATTAGGGTAGGGAATGGAAGAAAATACCACCTGTGATAGTTATGGTTTACTCTTTATAGCATGTTTCAGGTTTAATGATAAAATATAAACTTATACAGTAATAGTACCAAGAAAGACACATCCTAAATAGTTATGAGACATATTTCCTAAACTAGAAAAGGAGTGAAAGCAGCCATTCAAATCACTCATAAACCTGGTAGGATGTCATTATGGACCATGTGAACAAATACATACAATCTGGACTGGTTTCAAACTCAAACTTGCGGCTGTTTGTCCCATATCCAGCTGCAGTTCGGGCTCGGATTTGGAAGACATAGGTGGTATCAGGTTTGAGGCCACTGATGGTAACATTGGTGCCTTTGGCTCTCAGAATGGTATAGCTTGTCTCTTGTTCCTGCTTTTGAAAAGAGAAATTATCATATTAAAACCACACCCTAAAAAACAGAAACAAGAGGTGGTAGACACTAAATTAGTACAAATGACCTGGGGAGAACTGGATATTTTTGAATGTCTACAGCCTGACAAATGCTTGTACAAGCATTCATTTTCAATCACCTCTTAGCAAGAAGTCTAAATCATTAGATTTTCTACGGCCTTATGCTATATATTGAATACTAGACATACTGAGTATATGACATTTTATTAAATGGCTTTGCATAATTTTGTAATAGTCTGTAATACAACAAGAAAATTATTAAGAACGTTATTTAAAAAATGTAAATCAGATTTGCCTAATGCACTGAACTGGAAGTTGTAACAGGTCAACTTGGACATTTTAGGGCCCTGCACAGATGTTTGCGGGATACAGTTTTTACTGCCTTGCATTTTACAAGACAAGTGGTTACCTTCATAATAGTCAGAAGAGAAACTCCACTCAGGGTCCTCAGTTGAGTGAAAAGGTGAATTTAACTGGTTTTCTATTATGCTATAAAAGCTATAAGATTGATGTGTTCATCCTCATTTGGGCAAAAACTCCATGAACTCTCTCCTGGACTACACTCACAACCACACTTTGCCTAATAGTTACCTATTTCTGACATAATGACTTTTTATATAAAGTAAGAAGAGGACTATCTTATAATTTAGTATGTTTGGATACACTTCACACTGTGTAAAAAGCTAATTCTCATAAAAGCGTGCCTCAGCCCCACTGTAAGCACATAATCTTAAAATTTAAGCATGCATTTGGAGCCTGAGGTATTGCTTATTTTACTAAAGCCATTCTGTACCAAAAGAATATTTTTGGCTTCCTCAATATGGCAGCTGGAACTGTCTCAAAAAAAATCTTGGACAGCAGCCACACATGTGGGAAGCTGTGAGAATCTCAATTGTTTAGGTTCTCCACCATGAGCCTTTTTATTCTGGAAGGTGGTGGGGATTTCAGATACTGCCCTTTTGCTTTGAACACTGCAAAACACTGAACCCATTGAATTTTGCCTGCTTGAAAACAGAAACTGAGTTAAGGCCTGTCGGATGCAAAGAATCTCACCTAATTCCCACTGTTTTTTTTTTGTGGCATTGCATTAACTTGTGAGGGTCTGATATTTTAACTTTGACAACACTGGAGTGCCCATGCACAAGTACAGAGGCCGGAAAATACTCAACACACTTCTTGCCAAAGCCATTTCACCTTCATGTGTAAAGTTCAAGTGACTAGAATTGTTTTAGTGTGTTTACTCTGCAGTGCTGTCTACAGTAATAAAGTTGGGATATTCAAAGTTAGTAGGTGGACATCAGAAACTGTTCACTTTGGTGCTAAAGAAGCCTGAGTACTCTGTTCTTGGCAATCTTTGATACAGAGAAACAGAAACATTTACACCATTGTTAAGGAGACTGCCAGAGTCTCCACGTAATATTCAACATTATGCACATGAGAAATCACAGTGAAAGGAAAAAAGGAAAACAATAAAAAAGAAACCAAACAAGCAGCTAAGCTTGTGCCTAAAAGTTAACACACAGAATGAAAACCTCAGATCGGGGGAGCTAGACCTAGTCTTCAAAGAATGACTGTAAAAGTGTTTATCATGGCCATTTTCTTTGCACACTAAAAATAAAAAGGAAATCAGCATTAGACCTCCTCAGAGTTTCCCAGTACTTCTCTAAAAAGTTTTCTGTTATAAATTCAGGGGAGAAAATTTACAGGAAGACATTCTAAAGAACTAACAGGCTTGAGTAAAATTAGTTATTTTTTGAACTAACAAAGGCCTAGTATTATAATGTGCAGGCTTCCCTTATCTCATCATTCAGTTGAATATAGGCCACTATTTTAATTTCAAAGACATAATAATCTTGTCTTTAAAACACAAAATCTTTTGTGTATGCTATGACTGGACATTCATTTTGATCTTGCTTCAGGCTGCTTTTCTGAAATGCAAACATTTCTTTCTGGTGCAGATACAAATGTGCAAGGGAAAATATAGTCATGGCCCTGTCTGTTAATAATCCTCAGTGGAACTTGGAAAATAAACTTTTAAAACAATGGTATGGAGGATTTCATGGTATCTCAGTTTATGGGAAGCTTTTTACACACATATTTTGTAAGTCATTTTTTATGTTACTTGTAATCAAATCAGTGAAACACCACATAAAAGCCCGAGTTTATCTATCTTGGGGATAAAGTAAAACTTTAGAGATACAGCACTACAGCTGCCATAAGCAGAGGGGATACACAAAAAGGAGAGTCAGGCTTTGCAAGGCAGAACTTCAATCAAACACTGATGATAAATTTGAACTTGGATGCACAAAGCATATTCTTCCTGAATGTTCCGCATAGTTTACCAGACACAATCTTTACTGCGAAGCAAACCCCAATGCTGTTGGTGTCTCATTTACAAATGACATTTTATAATGTTTTATCAAAGACATATTTTGAGGACATTTTAAATTTTAGTGATTGGTACGTCCTTTTTTCAGATAAGCACAGGAGGTGCTTATATTATATAACATTTTGTTCCATCAGCTTCATGTACACTTAAGAGGCTGACTACACATCTTTGGGAGGGATCCACAGTACTGATACTGCTTCCCTTATTGCCAGATGTGAAATCTTCATTGATATAATATTTCCTACAAATCTCATGGAGCATACATGGCTACCTACTCTAAAAGCAACAAAGTACATTTGCATATAATTTACTTAATCAGCCTCAGAAAGAGCACAAAGTGCACAGTTATGTGTTGGTTTTAACCAGTCTACAGAGCACAAAATTTCTATGATGGCAAAAGCAAATCTCTTTTAGCAATGAGAGACTGCAACTAAGTATCACTTACTGTTTGGAGAAGACTTCACCTTAATAAAGTGTGTGGGATTTAGTTGGCACAATTGTAAGCAGTATATTTAATTGAAACAATTAATAGTTTATGAGTGGTATTTAGGAGATGGCTTTTTTTCTGTATCTTTGCATGACAAGATACTCCTTCAAGAGAACATAATTATGTGAACAAGGACAAGGAGGGAACAAAGTATATGGCTTTTGTAAGAAAAAAACCATGGCTTTGTTATTTGTGTGCTTTAATAGCCCAGACACTTGGAATTCAGCACAGCATTGTATGGATGAACTAAACTGGGGTGTCATTTAGCACCACTAAATTCTAATAAAATGTTATCCCTTACCCTAAAACAAATGCCTAGACATTCCATACTGTATCTCCCTGAAAGAAGATTTTATTTCTTTTAAATGTTTTGAATGAATAGTGACTTGGGCTTTATAATTGGCCTCTGAAGATTTACAAAAAACACAATTCTATTTCAAACACTGAGTCCAAAAAGCTGCCACTCTCAGCTCATAATTTTGTGAAGTGTTTAAGGCCAGGTTGGATGAGGCTTTAGGTAACATGGTCTAGTGGAAAGTGGCCCTGCCTAGAGCAGGGACTTGGAACTAGGTGGTCTTTAAGGACCCTTCCACCCCAAACCACTTTGATTCATTCCAAAAAGTTAAAATAGTTTTCCAAAACTGTAGTTTCTAATTTCCCTACAAACATATAAAGCTCTACTCTCTCAGCTACACAAGTGCAATCATTGATGAAAAAACCCACCGAACGGGTTATTTAGTTCTCCTTGCAGAAAATAAATATTTTCCACATATTTTATGTGAATAATGCATTAGAAAAACTACACAGTATCATAATTTAGATACATGACATTCTATTCTTATTCCAAATATATTCTAACATCTTAAATACCAGTAACATGCAGTTGTCCCTAAATTTCACATGTTCTTTGAAATTTAAGAACAGCATAGTAAAATAATTTCACAAACAAGGTGTATGACAGAATTGGGTTGACCTGTATTACTCTATTAAATGCTCTATCATTTAATTTCTAAGAGATTACAAAAGGTATGTCGACTAAAAACAAGCAGGATGGAAAAGAATGGCTCCACATCAATCATTTACCAGCAATCAGAAGTGACTTGTCAGGGGAAATATCCAGATTGCTAAATGTGAAGGGTTTATTTCCTAGCAATTGCCACTTTACAGCAGTGTGGTTTCTGATGAGCACAACCAAGATTATTTCTGAAGCAGAAAAGCAAATAGACTGGACTGGTTTATAGAGAAAGATCTCTTTTCAAAAGCAAAGAGTGAAGAAGGTATGCTTAGAGATTTCAGATTAAAAAGCATCATCTTCCAAAGGTGTTTGGGGAAGGAATGAATAGTTACAGTCCAGCACAGGCTTCACTGGCCTCAAGTAAATTTAACAGAGCATTAGTTTTATAATTTGCAAAGCTTAAAAGAACAATAGATTAAAGTCTCCTGACAATAGATTTGCCTTTTTTTTCCTCATAAACCCTGAGAAATAGGCTTCTGACTCCCCAGTAGACTGCAGAACACACATTAAAAAACACTGGTGCCAGAAGGTTGGTTTTTTTAAAAGCCTTTTTGCTCTAAATGGTCTGGCTCCTTTTGTCAAGCAGTTGGCTCTCTCTGGTTTAAGAAAACTGTCTGGTGCATATGAACTGATTACAGACTTCAAAGGGAAGAAACACATGTGCAAGATCAGCTTCCTAAGACTGGTTGGTTGTCTTATAAAGCTGTCTTACGACAACCAGTCGTTCCATAAGAGTGGACACAGCCGGTGGGAATAGCTTCATGCTCTGTCTGTGCGCACAACAGCGCTAGAAGGGGACAATTTTCTTGAAAACCCCAACTTCAGTGGAGAATGATGATCAAAACATCCAAAATCAACAAACACACAAATAAAACTTATTGGTGATTTAATTAAAATGAACTGAATGCACACAGTGGGGGAAAAAAATCTCTCCCTTTGGAGCAACTAACGCACAAGAAATCACCTGTGCTGTTTTTGGCTGGGGTAGAATTAATTTTCTTCAGAGAAGCTAGTAGGTAGTTTTTGGATTTGCACTGGAAACAGACAGGTTTGATAATATAGAGATGTTTTTGTTCTTGCTGAGCAGTGCTTACACAGTGTCAAGGCCTTTTCTGCCGGTTGCACCATCCTACCAGGGAGGAGGCTTGGGGTGCACAAGAACTGGGGAAGGGACACAGCCAGGACAGCTGATTCTAACTGAACACGGGGATATCCCACACTATATGGCACCATGCTGAGCATATAAAACTGGGGAAGAAGAAATATGAGCTGGTTCTCCTTGATTTCTCAAGCCCCGGATCTGGACTTTATCCTATCCCCATTGAAAGTGAAAAATGTAAGTAAAAGTCCACAGGGTGCTGCTCTCTGAGATAAGACTGAGTTGAAATATTTAGGAAGCTTTCTTTTTCTCCTTTTATCTCTAGCACTGTGTATGTTTAGATTTTACCAAGGTCTTTGAAGGTTGAAGTGCTCACCAGAAAAAACTCCTCCCAAAATCATATTCCATAAATTTGGGTGAAATTTTTCAGCATACGACCTTCTGATCATCATTCTTCAAGATCAAGTGTGGACTATCAATGCCACATTGTCCCCCTAGTAAGCTCTGAGAGAAAACTTTCTGTAGATTAACTGAATAGTCATGGAGTATTTTTAACACCATTTTCTAAGAGGGTATCAGCCCTACATCTTCTCTCATACATATCAAATATAAGCCTGATTACTAGATATGAAGAGCATTAGGAAATGCTCAATTAAACCACTAATTCTGACATTTTTTTCAGTTTGTTAACTTCAGTAGTAATATATTCTGTCAAAAGGTCTCTCTGATCTACCAAAAAATGGCTAATTCCACTCTTCACAATCTTCATGACAATATATGGTTTTCCAATTCTACCACTAAGATTTACTAAAAGAAACATTCTATTATGAAGATATGTTTTCCTAAATACAGATCTATACAGGATGCACAAATAAACAGCTGTTGATTTATACAAGAAAACGTCAATAAAAAGTAGAACCTATTTAATGGCAGATTCTTTCATTTTATTTATTTACTTACAATTTGTGATGAATTCAGTTATTAATGAAGAGTGTGGACTTTCATAGTGGAAACCAGCCCAAAAGACAAGCCATCGTTTTCCAAACAGTTCTTGTGTAAAAGTTGTGCCACAGGGAAGCACCAGTACAGGGGTGCTGATAGATCAGTGTGAACACTTACAGCACAGTAGAACTGAGGAAGCAAAATGTACTCAAGAAAGAAAGAAAACAAAGGAACTGAGTGTGTTATTTCCTTTGTTTGTTCTGATGTGTTTGGGGATGAATTTGGTAGATAACACAACAATTTCAATGTTCTCATTACCAAAAATTGAACAGTTTCAACACTTAATGAGTTTGAGGAGGACAGTGAGACAATGGGGGTGTTTCTGAGTCCTTAACACAGACAAGATGCAATAATTTCAGTAAGTATCATCAAGACAAAAGCCTCCCCTTTGATCTTTCTTCCCACCTTTTCATAGTATTTGACCTCATAGTCCAAGATGATCCCATTTGGATGTTCAGGTTCTTGCCAAGAGAGAGACACGCTGTTCCTGGATGTTCTGTCTTTCCTTATGACTGTGATGGGGGACGGAGCTGCAGAGGGGAAGTGGGGGGAAGAGGAGAGGAGAGAGAAAAGCAAATTGAGTTTATCTCAGTTCCAATTCTTGGTAAAGAGCATGGTTTCCATTTAACAGGCTCTTGAGCAAAGTCTGGATACAAGTCTGGACTTGTATCAACATCCAGCAGCTGGATTACTCCTGGTACATGTCTGGGAGTACACTGGCCTCGTGGATAATGAATGGAGATTCTCTGTTAGAGCGAAGCACTGGAGGCAACACTGCAGATGGTTTTGATCTGCTACTACAGGGTAAGCAATGAAATATATTCCATACATAAAACACAGAACAAAATAGCAGTACTACCTATTCTTTGTAATTCTGAAGTATTATCATTACGAGACTGCAGAACCTGATAACATTTTCATGTGCAAGTGTAAACCAGTGCTGGGATGCATTATGTACAAGGAGCTCCTGGTAGCCATGGTCAGTAATAACCATCAGCTTACTGCAGAATAACATTTGTAACATTATTTGGTGAGCTTTCCACAGAAAAATTGCTCCCATGTACACTTCTCCTTCACCACATTTCTTTGAAACTGAAATTTGAATGAAAGAAACCCAAAACTAAACTACAAAATAACCTAATTTTTTATATGCATTGATCAGAGTTAGGCATTACAACTGATTGCATGCCACAGACTCATCCATAACTTGGAAATAATATCAATGAGACATACACACACAATCATAATTACCTAAGATTCTAGAACATCAGTTCAGTTTTAGACCACCCAGCTCTGTGCCTTGTTCCAAGACCAGGTCTAGGTATCGTGGACTCACCGAGAGCCATGCAATTTTTTAAAATTATTTTTTTACTATTTCTTTTGGGTTGGCTTCCCACTCCAAATGCTTCTCTCTCATGGCTTTGGCCAAAATTCATCAGATTTTATCTTACAGATCACACACTGAAGGTTGTAACTGTCATTTAAAAAAAAATCTTTACTAATAAATGGCCTTTTATCTTAACATGTAAAGAAAATGTGTTTATAAGTTCAACATTTTGCTATCCTAATAAAAAAGCTCTAGAGCTGATCTAAACAATTTAATATCAGTTGAATCCTATAAAACTTTTACTGTTCGCATAAAACTAGCTGTACTTTACAGGCATTACATATTTTCATGTTTTAGGCAGTGCTCATTCTGTTTGGATTTTTACTTCTGTAAGAGAACTTTCAACAGCCAGGAAAAAAACAACCAAAAAAACCAAACCCAAACAAACAAACAAACCAATCAAACCAAACTAAAAAAACCCAAAAAGCCCCAACAAGTTTCAAATAAAATAAATTTTAGAAAATTCATTCTGCTTGTGATTTTGCTAAACTTCCATGAAAACATACCTTTAAGTCCTGAGTTATAATCTGAATGTTGACATTCTCCTTTAATTGAGTTCATTTTGGGTTGAACACATGCTCTGAGCAGCATTTTCATATTTCAGATGGTTCGCAATAGCTTTTTGAAAATATTAAAAAGTTCTTTTTTGGGTTTTTTGGGTTTTTTCCCCCCAGTAGGAAGAATTTATCCTGAAGTTAAATTACTAAAATCAGTTGCTGGATTTTTTTTTTTTTCATGAGGTTTATTTATTTCAAATAGAATGGGAAAGAGTCTATTTTACTCAGATATATGTTGATGAAGACCTGAAAAGCATAAGGGGAAAGGATACAGGCCTTGTTTGTAATTAACATCCTTCAGTAATTCCACTTGAATTCCACTCTGGCATAAACCAGTGCTAGAGCCAAAACACAAAGTGCTTAGAAGGCTGAACCTCTCTACTGCAACCAGCTCTATAATTTGTATACTCATACTTGCTGCTTTTATGCTCTCATAAGTCATTTTTATGTCTTTTTTTAAGTCAAGCTATTCATCTTTTTTTTAATATGTGAATAGATCTCCAAGCTCAGTACCCCAGCTGGTAACACCTCCCATTAAGGTAACATTAATACTGATTTTATGAATAATTAATCTGTGATTAACAGAAATGGCTTTTCCCCCAATAAATCAGGGTAATTTGTGCTGTAACAGATTCTCATGGAAGGCTGAAACAATCTTACATGCTCTAATACAGATATGCTTTAAAAAAAGCTTTCTTCTAACACAGTATTAATTATTTCGAGCTCCTTTGCACACATCTCTGCAGATGATACCAGTAACTTATCTCACAGCAGTCTATTAGAAAAGCATCTGCTGCACAGTTATCAATAACATTATAAAACATTCATATACTTTTTCTAATCCCCAGGGCTCCCAAAGCTGCTTAAAAATTATACAGAGTGCCTGGAAGAGATACATGGGCAAATGGAGGGGAGATGAATAATCACGGGAACACAACGTTTCTGGCACCTTTAATCCCACACCAAAATAAGATAAAATGAAAAAAATTACCAGCACAGAACCTGGCATAACCTTTCTTTGCTGGTCTGTGAGAAGCTGGACTGTCAAAATTTTAAATCTTACTGCAATCTTTTTTTTTTTTTCTGCTATACCTGTTAGATAGGTGGCTTTGAAAAGTTTTGGAAGTCTTGAAATCAACTGAAGAAAATATCTTGTTCAGATGATTTCCAAGTTTCAATGGATTTCAAATGATGACTTGGAGTTTAAATCAACGGATTTAAGATACAGTAAGAGTTAAGGTAACCTGCTTTATGGTCCCAGCCCAAGGCTGAGGTGCAGTTGGGAGGAATAACTTGAGATTTTGACCTTTAGATTAATTTTTTTTTGTATGCATCCCCAGAATACAATGTAAAACTTAAACTGTGTTCTAAGTAGTGTCCAAGCAGAAGTCAGCCTTAATTTACATTTTGTAACACCAGTATTGTACCAATATTGTAAAATACAATACTGTATTTTATTATTTAATTGGAAGAGTCTGAAAATCCAGCAAAGAGAAAAAACATAAAGTTAACAATATAAACCATGAAACAGCAAAGGCATCACAATGTGCAGCAATGCACATAGTCTTTATCTTTAGTCTTCTCTACAAGAAAGAGAGAACCAGGAGCTTCCTGTTTCCTGAAAAGATTTAAATAACTACAATAGGATGAAACTTAATTCAAAATCAGGCTACAAAAAGGAACAGAAGTACTTAATAATTAGAATAGCCATTTTTTTATTGAAGTGCCATGATTTTTCTATTTTAAATTAACAGACAATTAGATTGTGCAAGAATAGAATGTGAGAACAAATATTTTAAATGTTTGCATCTCCCACCAACAAAAAAAAGTTTGCACAATGGGTTAGCAAACAATAATACATTATCAAGCTTTTTAGGATTAATTGAAGTTTTAAAAATTATATTAAAGTATCAATAGCAATACGAAAGTATCAATATCACTTGGAAAACAGGCATTTAAAGGTAAAACTGAAGGAGAGTAAATTTTAGACTAAGAAGACGAATAAATGCTGTGTCAGCACAGCATTTAATTTTTAAATTAATCCCATGCCTCATTTGCCTCTATGTATTTACATTTTTATTTGATTAATATATTAGTACTCTTAACTTCTTCACTTGAATAAGAGCCGTGGTTTTTTATAATTAAATTTAGGCTTGTGTGGTCATATATGAAGAGATTTGGTCTCAGTAGCCACATGCAAAGCATATAGAGGTGTTTTCATACAAGTATTTATCTGGTGCTACAGTCCAACTGCTTCAAGCAGTTAATATGAGCATTCAAAACTCCCCAGAGTTACAAGGGGAAATGTACTTTGAGCGCTTAGTGTCGTTAAGTAGCATTTGTGACAACTGGGAATGTGGATGTTGAAGAGGTAACAACCATAATGATCCAGGGAGCTCAGACTCACAAGTGTCAAAACCTCCTCAGTCATGGCTCTTAAAGGTGCAAGCAAATAACATGAAGGACCGAGCAGGGATGACAATAAAACTCTGCTCAAACTGATTTCCCAGTGAAACTGAGCTCAACAGATCATTTGTTTTCCTCCAGTTTAATAGCAGCTATATATAAATTTCCTTATGGACTTTTTCCTTATTCCTTGGTTATTGTTTTCATATGTGACTGGTTTACAGATATATATATGTACTAGGAGAAAATTCCTTGTCCTGTGACAGAGAGAACTCAGTATTAACTTTGGGAAGCCAACAACTGCTGAAACATTTACAGGCTTTTTGTTTCTTGCTTAGGTCTCTAGAAAGCAAATTAAGTTTTAGGAAAGGATTTAATCCTAAAATGACCCACAACTCACTTCCAGCTTTTGCTTGCAGCCAAAAGTAAATATGCTTTGCCTAGGAGAGCAAAATATTGCAAACTCTGCTGAAAGATTGTGACCAAGAACATATCTGAGACAGCAGAATTGACCGTATTACCCAATTTTCAATTTCTGCCCTGATGAACAAATGGAAGGCTTGTTCCTTTTTCTTTCTTTAGAAAACTGATGTTTTTATTATCTCATCATAATACTGTAATCTGATATAACATATAAATTTTCTTTAATGTCTGTGATGCCCCTGGGAGGTAATGTGGAACAAGAGCAGTAAATAAAGATCATAACTTGAAAATTAAATCTGGATTCTCTGACAGCAGGATCCACTGGGATCCAAACCCAACTCTTTAAGTCTTAAAGGACCAGCATCCAAACCACAAAACTATCATACAATTCAAAGTAGAAATACCAATGTTTGAATGAACAAACTGATATCTCAAAGGCATTTTCTCTACAACACTGGAGTCATGTCTGCAGAGTCAGGACTCAGGAAAACTTATCCTGGTCCAAGGCTTGGTCTGGCTCTGCTCATAATGCTGCACATACACATTTTGACTCACGCAAAAACACCAGCTTTTCCATCTTTAGGTTTATCCATCCATTCCAGCATTCAATTTGTGACAGAGTCCTAAGTAATAACTCCCATATCAGTATAATGATGTCACACCTCCATGACACGACGTCTGTAAGAACAGCTACACTTGTACTTGGAGTCTTTAACATTTCCAACATCCGTTCTGTGGATTATTGTATCTGAGGGGTTTCTTATAAAACATTGCTCACAGAAAGCAGGACCTGCACTGTTTTAAACCCTGTCTAATTGCATTATTCACTTTTTTTCACAGTTAAAGGTGCTGCCTCCATCTATGTGGTTGTGCTGAAGCAAGCAAGCCTGATCCCACATTCTTGATTCCACAGGCACATTCCGAGAAGGTCCAGACAGCGTCGGGGTCCCCAGGTGCCTCCCAGGAGGCAAGAGGAGGAGGAAACACTCACACTTTAACAACACCTTGGAAACCTGCTAAACCCTCCACGTTCCTCTTCCAGATACAATTACCCCACCACCTCCATGTGTGTGCAGACACAGTCTTTAATCTCCAGGACACATAGTTAAACTAGCACAGTACCTGCGTTGTGTTCCTGCACCTTTTTCTTGAGTTCAATATATTTTTATGACTTGGGCTGTAAAACGTCACCTGATTCTGTAACATCATTAGGTGACCATCAGCTAGAAGGCAATGTGCCTTCCCTGCCACCGGGAACCAGGCATTAGGGAGTTCAGCCATCCCAAAAGCAAGGGGCTCACATCAGCATACAGGACCCTCACACCAGATCCAGGCAGTAGGATGCAATCATAAGGAAGGGGGTGAAAAGGGTCCCGGTTTCTGGGAGAGGGCTATCAAGATCTGGGTATTTACACATATCAAAATGTGGAAGGAAAGAAACAGGACGAAACTTTCAAGACAAACAGAAGCAGAGTACCTTTGGATGAAACAAAGCCATGTGTGTTTCTCCCAGAAATAGGGCAATTTTAAGGACTCATTTTTTCATGGCTGTTTTAATGGATGACTGCCTGCGTTATGGCAGAAGGACCCAAATGCATCTGGAAACTGGTGTACTCCAGCCTGTGGTTACAGACTCCAGAGTGGCTGCAGGCATTTCACAGGTGCTGGGAAGGAAAGCCGGCAGGGAACTGGGAAGGGGAAAACAAGCAGCTTCAACAGGAGTTACACTAAAAGGCAGCTGCTTGATTTCGCTCTCAAGCACAGAGAAAGGCAACCTTCTGCCCAGCAGCTGTCACTGGACAAGTGATTATTAGAGATCATTTCTCACTTTTACAAATAAATCCTAAATGAAAACCAAGCTTCATTTAGTGTAGCACGTACATGTTCTTATTTCTCCCTCTCTTTATTAAAAGAGATAGCAGATGCCTTCCACAGAGCAAACAAAATGTCTGATTTGCTCATATGTTTAACACATGTATAATAAATCATGGAAATGTCATGTCCATTCGGGAAGTATCAGGCTGCACGAGGCACTTGCTTCAGAAACTGAAAATTATGGTGCCACGGTGTTCCCAGCTGTTATTTCAGAGAGGAGACAAACGCTGTATGTGCTTTCATAAGGATTCAGCCCAAAGGCACTCATAACACAAATGTTATTCTTTTCGTTCTCTGTTGAGATGGTGCTGGTGGGAGCTTTGAAATACTTCATATTTCTCACTGAATGTGTTAAGACCGTATCAGTTTAAAATAAACAGTTTTGCTTTGCCTTCCCTACCCCTTTGTTACATTACCTTATAGGATGTTAGAGCCTCGTGCTTCCTGGTGTGAGGTTTTTGGAATGAAGAATTTATTCACCATGCTCAGATTATCAGTGGTCAGCTGATGAGTTGGCTTTCCCTTTCTGGGAAAGATTAATTATTCCCTTAACCAGAGAAATCCCATTCATGATGTAAGAATGTACTTACAAACTATCTCTAAAAATGCCATTTTCCACAACTGCAGAAGACAATTGCTCTCAAATTTATGACATAAAGTATTTCTCTCCTTTTAAGTAATCACCAAGAACTCCTGAACTAGTCTGACAGTAAGTTCCATCAGAGTCTTTTCAACCTGGCCAGAACATAATATGAAAAGGAACAACATTTCTCAAACTTCTTGCCCTGTAATTTAGTGCAATCACTTTTGTGAAGGTTAACCGAGAGAGAAGGACCTCTGATGAAAAAGACTTGAAAGGTGCTGACATCTCCTTTTATATTCTTTTGGATTTTGGGATGAGTTAATATTTTTCTTTGGTTTAAAATATTTTTTTAATATATATAGAGGCATAGTTTACTAGAAAGAATGTTAGAAAGAGAATTCTTTCATACTTATTCTGCTGTAGAAGTTGACATCGCAAGAAAAGTAAAAACAAAGAAAGAAATACAGCTCCTTGAGGGATTTCTGAAGTCAAGCTCACAAAATTGCAAAGAAGTAGCAAAGTCTTTAATTTTCAGAACAATGTCTACTGGCTTCAGAGTACCTGCCTTCATGAGCACTATGATACATCCTTGGGCTCAAATCAGCTTACATAGTTAACGTGAGTAAAACCAAAGTATGTGAAGACTGTAACATGTAGGTGTGCATAACTTTGAAAGTAGAATTTTGTTTTATACAAGGATGCTTTTACAAACAATAATTATTAAGTTAATAATTCCTATTGCAGGAACAGTCCCCAAACCCAAGGAAATTTTTTTTTCCAGTTGTCCCCAGCCTGCAAAATGTCTAGATGGAATTTGCTGCAAGAAGCAAGGGAAGTTGATAGCTCTGTTTACAGTCAAGAGGAACACAATTTCCTTCAGTGGTTACTAAGAATGCCAGCACAGATAACGGAGAGAGAGCCAGAAGTATATCATTTAACTGAGGGCTAAGTATCCTGTCTACCTACATTCCTTTATTTTTACTATTTAACCAAACTAAGATATTAAATGAGAGTAGCTTCATGTTAAAGATCAATAGAAGCAAGTAGAGAAAACCATTAGCTGCTGATTGCAGAATACAATTTCACCATGACCTGTGGAGCAGGGAACTGAAAGCACTGGAAGTGAAAGCCACAAACTTCACCTGTGAGCTTTCTCTAAGGTCATGAGCATTCACATGGGGACTGTGCCTGCAAAGAAGACACAAATGTACGTCACAGACTTTGAAGTTTCAGCTTCCTTGACATTCAGGGGAAAAGGGATCAAAGGCTTTGCAGGCAGAACATCTCCAGCTAATAACAGGCTATGCATGGAATGACATTGTTAAAACACTTCCCTTTTATATCCCTAAAGGAGGGGGTTTATTGAGTTAAAATGATCCTTGAATAGCCTCTGGGCTGAACTGTAAAACACATTTGAAAAGCGTAAAATTTTTATTTATGCCAGGAATGTTTGAAACTAAAAAGATAAATGTCACTCAAAAAACCAAGCATGTCCCAGGTATTCAGTACATAATGGGGCACAGCTGTAATAACAGTCAGTGAACCACAGGCTCCCTACATCATGTCATTAGCTCGCTTTTAATAAGTGTATCTTCTTGTCCTTTTTATAAGGACCATAGGGAAAGAAAGACATATATCATCCATCAAACATCTGTGGCTTTCTCAAATTGTCTTTCTTAGAAGATAGATCTACTTAAGGGACTTGCCTTGGGATATACATTGTAAAGTGCACAAACCCTCTCTAACTGTGGATTTTGTTTAAACAGGGAGCATCACACATCATTTGTGAGTTGCTGAAGACAGTGCAGTCCAGCTTAACAGAATAAAGGCTGTTATTTATTCTTAAAGAATAAATAGCACCAAAGTTCCACCAGCTTGGTGTTGATTTTACTCCCTTGAAGCAACAGATTTCAGGCCAATAAAATTCTAGTTCTGAGGAGGTTTTAACAACTCTTTCTAGGAGTCACATGAGTCTTTGGTTATAACAGCACTGAAAAATTGACTGATTCTTTCTCCATTGTAAATGTTTAACCCTTCAAGCTGAAATCAACATGTGGCTTGAAATTTTCAATGCCACATGTAGATCAAGGTATTACAAACCAGCTACATCTGCCCTTTAAGACTCACAGTGATCTAATTTCTGTACCAAGCAGTCACTTTTGTTCTCAGGGTTCTTTGAATACTTTTTATCCTGTCTCCTTGCAAAGACTCCATAGTGCCTTATTGGTTACCTTCTCCTTAAACAAACTTACACCTTCTGTGTTTCAAAACCACTAAATTTAACAGCTAGTCCATTTAAGACAGTAAATTAAATTTGATTCAATGGATGTAACATACTGTGTGTTTACACTTTAAGAAAATATTTGTTGTGTTTTTATCATGTTGTTATTCATTAATCCTGAAAAAGATGAGAGGAAAAAATGGATTACCAAGTCAACTTCCAGTCTGAAACTGCCAAAGAGAAGCACACAGTTATTGCAGCCATCTGTTTACCTACAGCTTTTCAAGCATGGCTTAAATGATTAAACAAGATGATTAAACAGGTTACATGGATTGTTCTGCTTTCTGGGTTTTAGAAATACAAAAGGTAAAAGAAGGAGACTCCTGATAATGAAACTACTGCTCTTCTAGGGAAGCCTGCGGTGAAACTGGATAGATTGGGGGTTTTTGCTATTGTTTATAGTACAGCTGTGCATAAGATGCCTTGGTTTGGATGCAGGAGTGGTTCTTCTCTAAGCTTCCTCTATGAAAAGTGCCAGACAGAGAAAGGAATCAACATTTTACAAGTGCACAACTGAATTGTGAAGGGGCCAAAACTCATTTTTAGGCTCTCAGTTGAGAGGGATAATCACTTTCTAGAGTTACTAGGAAAATGCTGACAACTCTAGTTGGAATTTAGCCCACAAAAAGCCTCCTATGTTCCCCCTGCATTTCTTTCTACAGCAGGTAAGCAGAGATTATTATTTAGATTCTGATTTATTTATTTTTGGCACCTACCTGTATCCTATCTGAATTGTGTGGAGGAGCTGTGTTGAACTGAGGACAGAGTTTCAAGAAGTCTCTTGTTACAACACATCCCCTTGGTTCCTTTCCTGATGCCAGGATATGTGACAGCACAGAACTTATTTAGTACTAAACTGCCTTATTGTAGCTGAACTCAATTGCCACCACTATTTGCAGCTGCACTGTTGAGATCTTGGTTTAAAAAGCCTTAAATTCTCAAGAGCAAAGCAAACATAAGCCTACGTTTAAAGCTGTTACAATGTGCTTTTAGTGATTATAAGAAAACAATCTATTTTATTATCAAGCAGGTATGCAGTAAACATCTGAGGTATTAAAAAAAAAAGAAAATATTTGCGTATCAGCATGGGTTTATTGGGAAAATAGAGAAAACCTAATTATTTTCACTAAACTTTGATGCTAATAATTATTTTGCAGAAACCCTGAATACTGAATCATCAGAAATAATGGAAGGGGTGACACACATGTAAAGTTGGGGTTTTGAGATAGAATATTCAGCTTGACATGGAGTAGCTGTTCTAACCAGGAAAATGTTGCTGCAAAAAGAGGGTCACAGGTTTGTCCCTGTGTTCCCACATAAAGGGTTTTTATTTTGCTCATTCTGCTTGCTCTGCCCTGTGGTCTCTCCAGTCTAACCTGGACAAATGGATTTGTTACCCTCCATGGTGAACCATTTGAATGTGGTACATAGAAATTCAAGATAAAGCTGTAGACAAGCTCTCTTGGGACAGTAGTTAATATTCTAGAACTTGCAGAGTTCTTACAGCTATGAAGCCCAAATACAGCTTTAAACATAAATAATCTGTCTCCACAGTAAAACTGCACTAGTGTAATGTAAACTTGTTTATAAAATAGTTTGTTCAGATCAGTTCAAATCCCAAAATGAGAACACTTCCTTTAGAGTGTTCTAATTAATTTAACATGAAAAAGTAGGAAAAACCTAATAGAGTATCACAAGCAGTAGTTTAACTACTAATTCAAAACTACTCCCCCCTGTAATCTTGTATTTTAATATTCACAGGGTGTTAAGACAGTTAGTGGAAAGTAAGTCTCAGTTTACTCATTGCTGACTCTAAGGGGAAGTACCAAAGCTGTTTGCTATAGTACCACATCATATAATAATTCTGTACAATACACAGATGAATAAGATTGGATCCTGCAGGCTTTCTGATGAAAAAGCTGAGGAAGGAGATGGTAACCCACAAGGACTTTAACTAAATCCAAATCTCTCTCTTTAAAGCCATATAGTCTTACAGAGGTATTCTGTAAAATAAGCTACTCATACTGCAGTTTTCCATATTCATGTATGCATAAACTTTATATTCTGTGAAAAATGGTAAGAGTTTGGAGGTTAAAATTATAATAAAAATAAAATAATAAAGTAAGTTTCAAAAATACAATCCTGATTTTTTGGAAGCAGAGATATTGAGGTTTATTTATTATTTACAGCCCCTCTGCACTCATAGGTTTACGTTCTTTCCAATCTGAGTAAGTATATCGGGAGTTTGGTCCTCCAAATTTCATGGAAAAGTTCTTGCTATATAGATGAAAAAATCAGAGTTAAAAGAGGATAGTAGTTATTAATCAGTCCCTTACCTGGTCTCCCTCCATCTGACTTTATCCTCTTTGCACACAATCATGACAGAGCAACTAGGTGGAAGGGGGGGCTCTGCAGGGCACTCAGTTCAAGCCCCTGCCTTTAGCAGGGTCAGCCAGAGCAGGCTGCTCAGGACTTTGATTGGTCAGGTTTTGAATACCTCCACAGACAGAGATCTCTTTGGGCTAGACATTTAGACTAAAAATAATTTTCTCTACATTTAAACAGAATTTCTTGTTATTTCAGCTGGTGATCATTGCCTCTTGTCCGACCACTAACCACCACCACCACTGAGAGTGTCCCTCTGTCTTCTTTATACCTTCCCATCTGGCCTTTACTTACATGGATAAGATCCATCTGAGCCTCCTCTCCTCCAGGCTGAGCAATTCAGAGTCTCACCTCTCTCAGCCTCTTCTCATAATGGCAGATGTTCCTCTCCCTTAATCATAGTGGCCCTTTACTGGTCTTGTCTCAGTACATCCATGTCTCCTTTATTAGGCTGGAGACATCACATGTGGCTTCACCAGCGCTGAATAAAGGGCAAGGATCACCTCCTTCACCTGCTGGTAGTGCTGTTCCTACTGCCCCCCTGCTCCCAGATGGTCCACCAGGACCTCCAGGTCCTTTCCTGCAAAGATGCTTTCCAGTGTGTTGACCTCCAGCACGTCCATTGAGTTAATCCTCCTCAGGCACAGGATGTACTCAACTGCAGGAGTGTTAAAGATTCACACTGAAAATAAGATGTTGGAGGAAGCTCACCAGAATTACATTGTGGAAAGCCAAGAAAATAAGAAAGATTCTCAGCTTCTTCACAGTACTAAAAACACGATTGTTGAGAAAATGTTTTGTATCAATTTTACACATCATCTTGTTCAACTCTGGGACACAGACTTAGAATGAGAATTCCTTACAAACCAATTATAACACTTTCTTTAGTTAAAACTAGAGCCTTTAAAGGTAACGGCCAGTAAATGCTAGTTGTTTCTGATCTCCTAATCAATTAAATAATTTTTTATCATTAGGTATATGCTTTTATCCAATAAGACTTACATAGATTGTGCTTAAACAGGTACCACTTTAATTTAGTTAAATTCTAGGATATATATAGTTAAATTAGGTATATATATAATTGATATATACGAAGTGCAGCTCCCTTCAGGAACATAGCAAGATGTATTTGTTATTGTTCACTTTTGGGAATTCCCCAAGTTTCAACAAGCTCAGAATGCTTTCAGTATTTGTTTCGTTTTACACAATAAATACAGTGAGAACTGTATTTATTATTTATTAGATGTGCCATTATCATATTGTTTGCATGAATTTATAGTTGCTAGAACTAAGGAATACAAGGCTAAACAAAACTAAGGAAGCAGATTTCAGATCAAACAAACAGAACCACTTGTTGCATGATGAACCTTCCCACTAGATCTGCTGGGAGGAAAGGATTCAGACGCCACTGGGATGGCCAACACTTCCAAAGATCTGCTAATGATACAGAGTTCTGCAAGTTCTAAAAGTTCTTGTCTCCTCTGATTGCAAAGAACACTGAGGAGATGTCTATTTTAAATCCTGTAAAGCCAATTAGGTCCTTGATTAAAATATTAATCTTTTTTGTCCAGCATTCCTGAGTCATACCTTTAACCTGTCTGACAGTATGGGATACCATAAAAACACTCATGGGGAAAAAATACTGTTACTTTCTCAGGCAACATCTGAAAACCATACAAAACTCACCTATGTCTCAAACGTAATGCCTGTTTCACATTGGACAACCTTTATTTTTGTAAACTGATTACCCAGCAGCATGACTCCATTGTCCCTATCAAATCTGAGTCTTTCTTCAGTGTATTTAATATCCTATTTCCATTTAAAACTGCCTTGGGCCCCAGTGTGAGTTCTCTGCTTGCTACAAGCCCAAAGGCAGAACTGCCCTGACCTGAACTGGTAGACTTTTCCCTCTAGGTTACTTATAATGCTCCAAGGAAAATACAACATTCTGGTGTTTACAGATAAATAGATTTAAAAAAAAAACCCACATAAACTTTACTCAGACACTCCAGTGAACCCAGAATATCTGTGCTGAGACACCTGATCCATATTGGCAAGAAGCCTGGCAGGGTGGCATGTCTGTCAGCCTCTCTGCATGGCACATCCAAATTAGCACGCCACCTCCAAGGGTTCTGAATTCCATATCCTCTCCTGTAGCAGCCAGTGACCCTTTCTAAATGGGGTTGATTGGTGTTATTAGGAGATAACATCTGCTTGGTGCAACATATTGATGTGAGAGCAGCAGCTTTGATATAACTCAGAGGAAGCTGTATCAGGCAGCAGCTGAAGGCCCGTGTTGTGTGCAATCAAAGAGGATGATCAAACTAAATTAAATAGAAGCATTTGCCCTTTCTCTTTTACATCCAAACCAAAGATAGAGAGACTCACAGAAATTAGTAATATTGCAGTGTCCTACCTGTCTAGCCTTATTTGCAAAACACCTGCGTTTTGGTTTTGCATTTCTTTTTTTCCAGAGATATCTGCTCATTAACATTTGCTGGAAGGGAAAGAAAACAAAGTACAATAAAAACACACCAAAAATCAGAACAGAGAGTTGGAAGAAAAAAAACCCAAAACAATCCATTTTCTGAACAATTCTGAATTTCCCTCAATTCAGGGGACTGGATCTTGATTTTTTAATAGTTATGTGCTGTAAAACGTATAATCCTCTTTGCTTTCACAGCACCAGCAGAATCACAGTTTGGATGTTTCCAACCTTATAACTGACAACTTTACTTCTAGATCAGGTTGGAAAACCCTTTAGGAAAATCTTACTGATATTGTTACAGATTCTACAACTGAGAGTCACTGTAAAGGTGAATTTTTCAGCAACATTTAAGGTGACACTGTTTGTCTGGGTATATGTAAATCACAAATATGTGTGCATGTCTGTATATGACCCCTTTAGGTACAAAAATGGAGCTGCTGTGCAAACTGACTGACTCTGAAAGTATCAGCTGAATTGTTAACACACTCTGGCACATCTCCCAGTTGCTGCATTACAGAAAACCAGCTTTATGCACGTTCTGATGTACCAGGTTGATGACGGATTCATAGGCAGAAATACCCACGTGTGTGGTGAGACACATGGAAAGAAATGTTTGTACAATTTTCAGCAGGCCTTTAGAGCTCAGAGACCCAGCAAACTTAACACCAGCCAATGTCTGTCTAGTTCATTTGAAGTAAAGATGTACAATGCTTGATTTTTACCATCAAGAGAACTGCCCCCCCTGAATCACGTTTTTCTGGTTAGAAAACATAAAACACTCTGCAGCTGGAACCTGCAGTTGGGTGGGTAAGAAATATTCTGCAGAGCAGCTTTCACTGAGCTGGGACAGGACTTGAAAAAAGCACATGGATACTAAAAATCCAGGATTAAATCTGCAACTTCACCACACCCATTGCAGGGGTACAGGATTCTCGTATCAAGGCTGGCAGAACTGAAATACCCTGGATTCTGGAGAGAATGAAGAGATCTGTGTTGTAAGGACCTTCTACACTTCAATCCTCTTCCCCAAAACTTGCAGCCTACTGACTGGCATAGAATCATCGAATCATTTAGGTTGGAAAAGACCTCTAAGATCATTGAATCCAACCATTAAACCAGTAAAATTCCTTCTGCAGAACTGCTAGGGGCTCTGTCCCCAGGATCTATTCTGCTGTACTGATCCTGTCACCCCACGTGATACCTCACCCATGAAATAACCTCCCAAAGAAATACACCTCTCCTACTTCCTTAAGTCCAGCAGAGTTTAGTCTTTTAACCAAAGATTTATCCAACTGGTAAATACACCTGACCTTGAAGGAATGTACCTAAAGTCAGAGCAAATAATAGCCCTAGAGTCATGACTGGCTTTTGGAATCTTTTGGTCTCCTCCAGATCCAGCTCAAAAGAGCTTATTCTTTTTTGAGACTCCTCCCAGTTAAACCCTTCCTTACAATGTAATTTAAAATGATCATACTTTTTCTCCACTACTGCCCCGATCGGCCAGGTGTTTTAAGAATGTCATTAGCTAAAAATATGCTTCTGGTGTTATTTTGTGATCTTAACAGTAAGGGAATGCAAGACAAATTGCATTTTTGTAATTATGCTTTAAAAGATTACTTATGTACATAACTGAGGTCTAATTTTAGCAACTTGCAGAACTTCTAAGGGAATGCTAGTACAGTAAAAAACAATTGGCACGATCAAGAGACAGCAACCCATATCACCTAAATGTCCTTAAATAAAAAAATGGACTATGCATAAAGGCAGGAAACAGACTAGAAAACTGCTTAAGCAGTCTCTGGATTGTATTAAACAGAGCTGCCAGTGCCAGAAATGCATTGACTTCGCCACATCCCAGGTACTGTGGGTTCCAAAACAAAATCAAAACCCACCCTGCATCACAGTGCAAAGGCAGCCAGGCCCAGGGGGAAAACACTGCAAAGCAGGAGGCCAATGCAGAGAAATAGCTTTCACTGATCCCAGACATTCCATTCTGTGGAGTGTTCCCAGGTGATTTCTAACTGCTGTGGTGATGAACAGGCTGAAAGGCAACATCTCTGACGTAAGAAACAGAAGAAAAGAGAGCAACTAAACAAGACTCCTCAAGTTGCTGATCCAAATACTCAGAAAATGTTAACTATAACAGTAGCAAATTGAATGGACATAAAATGCAGGTTTCAGAGCTGAAGTCAATGCCTGAATGAGAAATAGCTCATGAGAAGATGTCTCAGCTGGGTGGATTCACCTCTGTCTGCTACAGCCCTTCAGTTAGACAGCCCTTCAGAGCATTTGGAGAAGTAGTGACTGGTGTCTGGAAAACAATCTGTTCTCACATTTTTATGCCTCCCACTAAAGCTGATCTGTGATCTGAGAAAAAGAGAAACATCCTCTGTAGTCTAAAACACTGCAATGACATAGACCACCAGGAGCATGCCGACTTAGAACAATGTTACCTTGTTTGTGATTTAAGAAACACAGAAGTGTAGGTATTTTAGGGATGTGGCATCAGTAAAGAAATGAGAGAAGACTTACTGCAACCATGAATGTTTTCAGTACAAAGCTTTCTGACAGTGAACTCATGGAGCACAGTAACAGAAATTTCAGGATCTAGTCTTTCTCTTCACTGGCAAACATTGCTCCTAAAAAAATTACACCTAACCAAACGCCAGAGAAGGGTCTGGATTCTTCTCATCTTTAAGATAAATGGAACCCTAAATGAGAAGTAAGTGGTAGAATAGTGCATCAAAGACAAAAACTCTGATCCAATAGTCAGGGCACACTGCTGTGCTCATGCAGGGAGTTTAATAAGTCTCCACAGAAGGAGAGTAGTCCTTGTACATACTATCAACTACGACACCAGGATTTAATTCTGTATTCAGCTCCACACCCCCATCATGTTGGCAATAATTCAGAGTTGGTGAGACAACTTGTAAAGGGGGGAAAAAAGCGTTATGTTTTAACCACTGTAATTTAATGTTAGCTTTTTATGTGTCTAACATCAAAGCCTTTTTTCACTTCTATTTAATCAAAATTAATCACTAAGATTACTAAAGGAATTTATGTTGGAGATTATTGAAATGAGTGTTTTATTAAAATCTGGTTTTATTAATAAAACACATTCTGGTTAAGGAATCGTGTGAGTCTGCTATTAGAGACTATTAACTGGGAGTTAGTCATAACAGTCATGCTGCCAGGTTCTTTGACAGAAACACATACTGGGTTTGTTCCTGCTTTTACTTTTATAAGAATATTCAAGACAATTAGCTACCCTTGCACACTAACAGTCAGGTTAAATTCTGCAAAGTAAACAAAGGTACCTAGTTTTGAATAGAAAAAGGGTGATCAGAAAGAGACTCACCAGCCTGATTAGTGGTGATGCTGACAGCAGCAAATTGTCTGGAAAGTGTACTCAAGTCAGACACCCCGTTGACTGCATCAATCTCAAAGGTGTAATTGGTGTGTGCCAAAAGGTCCACCACTGTCACCGTGGTGTTGGTGAGCCCGGTCTGACGGGGTAAGAATCTCACATTGTCGCTGCAGGGCTCACACATCTTGGTGTTCCCTCCACATTTTTTGCAAATGATGTTGAAGGTGACATCTTTTCGACCTCCAGTGTCCAGGGGCCAGCTCCAGTCCAGGATAACAGATGTCTCATTGATGTTGGAGATCACGTTTCTTGGAGCAGATGGTGGTCCTGTAAAAGGAAATCAGAGGAAGGAGTTTTTCTCTCTGAGAATGCTGTAAAATGAGAGTAACAAGGGCACAAAAAAAAGTAAAAAGCATAAATAACCAAATTCTTCCAGTTAGAGACTCCTAAAATATTTCACTAGACTACAGACCTAGACTATTAAGGATTGTGTTTTCTTATAACCTCAGGGTGCAGCTGAGGATTGAGGGCTGCAGGTAGCAATTTAAAAACCCTAGCTCTCCACCTTCATGTGAGAAGACGCGAGGAAGTGGATGGCTGACTGCAATGGGACATGGGAGGAAGCAAGCAAGCTGTTGTTGAGGTACAGATGGAGGAGCAGGAATGACAGCCCGGAGCACAATGATGCTACTCACTGGTGCAAGCCATGGATGGAGGGTCTTTCTCAGAGCGAAAGTAATTCTTTTCACACCTGCAGTTCAGAGATGCATCTTCATAGGTAGAGCTGTGGGGAGGGCATTTGGCACACTTCACATTGCCAGCAGAGGCTTTGTAGAACCCGGGTCGACAAGCTGCAAAATAAAAGGAGTGTAGTTTCTAAATTCCATGGACATCCTGACTTTAACGTGTGACCACTGCCCTGGAGCATATCCATATGTAGATCACAGTTTGCAGACATTTATGGTCTAAAATTACAGATTTTTGTCATAACGAGAGCCTATGGAAATAAAACCTCTTGGTAAAATGTAGTTCTTCATGCATTGGCTTGGATATGGCATTTAATTTTGCCTGGAAAACAAACCAGTGCATTGCACCACTAAGAAGAAACATTTTCTATTATTCATTTTGAGAACTTCACTTATTTTTCTTCTCTTCTGGCTAATTTACCAAAACCTTGGCTCTATCCTGTATAAGAAGCTAACTTTATTCTCTCTCTACTGTCAAGGGTTACTTAAAAGGGCACACTAATTGTAAACTATGTCTCTTCAGTTCATCAGGACTAAGAAGGCAAAATCAAGAAAATAACCTGAACAGTGAAAGATCTATGCCATTTCTGAAGGATCATGCATCAGGCTTAATGAGCTGCTTCTCATACTATCAAGAATTTGCATAAGGAGGATACTTTTTCCATTAACCCAGTCCTCTAGGGATGGTGCTTGACCCACAGAAGCTGCTTCTGAAAAACTCTGGGGAGTGGTGTTTTATTTACATTGGCACACTCCCTCTGTTTTGACTCCTGTTGTATTTTAAACTGTCTCAGGGTCATGTTCGCATCAGAAGTAAGTTATAGAAAGGAACAGTTTAGGAAATAGCTTTTTATGGAAAACCTATGTAGTGAAATAAAAGTGTTGACTTTCCACCAAGATGATGTCACCATTTGAAAACAAAAAACATTTTTAAAAAGAGATGAAAATCAGTTAGGAATCAGCAGACTCTGCTGTTCAGCTGCTGCCTTCCCCTGAGACAAGCATCCATCTCCAAACGGGATTTCTGAAGCAAAAAAATTCTGCCTGACACTGGTCACCCACAGGTCTTGCGCTCATACCTACAAAAACCACACACTAAAAAAAAGACCACATCTTAGAGCACATTTACCTTTTGTTACACTTTGGTTCCTCAGCAAACACTGCTTAACACACAAGTATGTCAGGAAAACCCCAGTATATTTTCATTACAAATATAATGTGAAAAAGAAGAGCAATACAAAGAAAAACATGACTTTTTTCTGTGTCTGGGCCCTAGACAGTTAAACTTAGGTACCTGTCACTGAATTAAATGCTAATTTGAAGCCAAAAGAATGGGTTTACCAGTCTCATGTAACACACTTTGCAATTTTGCTTATGGAGATGAACTGATTCATAAACACGGCATAAAATCTGATATACAAGATTACGTCGTGTTTTGTGTTCCTTCACGCACTGCCAAAATAGCAAAGTCTTTGGATGAGTAAAAAGTCTGAATAAAAATATCAACATCTTTGTAAATGATGGAAGAGACAGGAAAGCTGCAGCATTATACTGGATGTTCAGCTTTCACATTATTGTCCGTTACCAAAACCCAATTGAATAAATGGGTAAGGCAGATTTGTTGGCTGGTTCCAAGTGCCAAACACCTGAGTGAAATGCACAGACAAGTAGTGAGGAACTACTCTGTCCTGCTCTGAAACATCTTAATAAAGGAAACCCTCCTCCCCCTGCACTGAACACAGCATGAGAAGCATGAAGTGTGTCACAAGGAAGCATTAATCTCAGCCACTCTTCAGAACTTCACAGCCCTGCCTGCAGCTGCTCCCTCTGACTTCCATGCTGGCAAAGCAGCTGGGAAAGACACCTCTTGCTCCAACTTCTCTCCTGCAAGCCCTGAGGAAACAATCCTGAGTTCAAGTCTCTGAGGCACGGGCCCAACATGCAATCTGTGAAAGCAGAATTGCCAAAAATGACCTTGTGGGGAAGTTCCCAGGGCCCAACACCAACCTGCCCAACCTGGCACAGCCTGTCCACCTTCAGCTGGAATTTCTGGTGTTTCACTCTCCTCGAAGGCTGCAAAGGTGTTTGAGGAAATTAAAGAAATTAAGCCAAATTAAGGAAACCTAAGCCCTTCTTACACCCCTCTGCTAGGAGGAAATGCAGCAGGAAACAACTGGTTTTTTTTTGTTTTCCTGTTATTTTTGCAGCCTTTTATGACTCAAATCCTATTTCCTCCCAAATGTTGCCCCATGATGTACCTTGAGCAAGCCTGTTTGGTGTTCCTCTGGCTGACAGATGAACCTGCAATGATTTTACTCTGTTCCCAGCCCGAAGACAATGAGCCAGATAGAAAAGAATGGATTCCAATCCTGTTCTTTCCAACACTCACAACTAAGCAAACTCGTTAAGGAATAAACACCACAGTACATCTGCCCAGCTAATTACACAGCACTTTCTCCAAAACTCATCGAAACTTACTGCCAGGCATCAAACTCCAATGGTTTTGCCTCTACGCAGCTTGAAGGGACGCTTTTAAAATTATGGGCAGGCACACACAAGGTAAAGATGTATTTAAGGATATATACAATAGAATTTTTTTACTAATTGTATATGCTATTTTAATATAACAATTGGAAGAAAACTAATAACATAAAACTGAACATTTGTCATGTGGTTGGTCTTCCTACATAAGTGTTCAGTTAGTTGACAGAGCTACAGTAAGACTGTGTATTTGGGACACTTTCAAAGCACCTGCCACCAGCATTTTAACACAGCAACGAACTGAACATAAGTAAACAAGCTTACATAAAAAGTGGACAGATTCTCTGGAGAACGGAAAGGCATGAATCAAATTGTTGCATTAATCAATGTCTCTTTCATCCCTCTGTGAAAACCCACAGACTTCATTGAAGAAAAAGTGCTGGTGGTGTGGGGCCAGGGAAAAAGCAAGAAGAAAGAGGTGCATGCAGGAAACACCCTGATAACATGACACCAGGCCTTTTCTTTTCCAGAGGGACAGGGATTTCATAGTTTTGCACTTCTGCTATTGCAGTATTAAGAGATCAGTCAGGGTGAGGGCACGAGCAGGTCAGATTCCTGCTGTCCCAGTATGCCCCAGTAAGGGCATACCAATCTCACGTCTTCCCCTCTGGCTGTCTTGCACTTTCTGTCTTTGTCTATCAGACCAATTTAAGATTATTCACAACTGCAACCCAAAGGAGAAAAAAAATAATACAATCATACTTGAAACCAAAGCACTGAAAGGGAGGTGCCAGTGAAAAATGTTGTCGATGTACTTACTATAATTATTCTTTTCCTAGTAATTTTTAAAATTCTGATACATAAGACAGAAAAAATAAAGCTGTTACTTCAAAATGCATTCATTTCTCTGTCAGACAAATTGGATTACACGTACTAATGGAAGAAAGTTTGGCTTTTTGAGGTGAGTATCATGGCTTTGGTTTCAGTCAGGTTGAAAATAGCATAGGAACTAGCATAGGAACTCTTCACAGAGTGTAATTTCTGCACAGAAACCAGCTGTGAACAGCAGTTACTTTTTCTCAACAATTTCCTCTAAAAGCTAAGAAATTTTTCTTTCCCTCACAAGGGGGAACGATGTAAGAGGAAGTAGATGTAATGGTTCAGGAAGAAAAAAAAAACAGTCTGATTTCAATTTCTTTTATTTCAGTGCGAGGCCATGATGACTTTGTCAAAGTGTGGTAAGAATTTCAGAACTGTATGAGAATGAATTTCCTTAAGCTATAACTGATGAGTCTATCTCAGTGGCAGAGAGAGGGGGAAGTTAGTGAAAGAAAAACAAATGCATGGTAGATACTGATTAAAAAAATGTGACTATCTTTTCAACGGCAAAGTGAATTTAGCCTCTGATTGACAAACCTGTGTCAGATGAAAATATGGTCCTAATTAAGGGTTAAATTATTCATTTAAGTTGAAATGAATTTTAAATTAAAATATAAAACTGGTGGTAAAGAGGAGCATTTTAGTATGCAGACCCTGCAGCCCCCTATACACAGAGTAATATCACCAATTCCCAGCTGTAAATACCAACTAACAACTTGAGCCTGCGCTGCCTGAGCCAATGACTTCCCAGACCCAGAACTCCAGGTCTGACAGGGCCTATCTCCCTGCACAAGGTCAAAGCAACTCTTCATTTGCAAACTGACTCACACTCCCCACTCCCCTGCTCTGAACAGAGACAGGATGCTTTGAGGCAAGGCTGCAGCATCACAACCCGATGGAAATGGATATCCACATCCATGACACGGGGTGTTTCCAGCATCCACCAAATGATTGTTTCCTCCCTTTGTTCCTCTGCTCTTCACTAAAAGAGCCCAGGCCGAAATGTCACTGTGGTATTAATCCAGAGGATTTAGGAAATAAGGGAATTCAGTCATAAACCTGTACAGCTCACAGATAACCTTTCCTCATAGTGGGTGTTAACTAGACACACGAGGGTAACCCTGGGACAAACCTCCTGTCCCCTGCAGAGAGAACAGGGAAACGTCATCCCCCACGTGTGTGGTCACTGGTAGAAGGGCTTTGCAAACTATTCCCACAATCACCTGTGGGAATGACATGCCAAGGAGGAGCAGCAGAGGTCCTTAGGCTGGACCTGAAGCCCCAGGATGAACTTTGGCTCATCCCAATGCCCACATCCAATCTTGCATCTTTGCACTGTTCTCTAGCCCCTTTTAAAAGTGTTTCCATAGCTCTTTTTCCCTCCCTTATTCACTAAGGCACCCTGCTCAGGAGTAAACCATACTTTATAATGTAGGTTTCCTGAGAAATCCCTCAGAACACTGAAATCATCTTCAAGAGCTCTCACTGTTTATTAATGTATGAAAAGCCACATAATCTATAGGGTTATATGTATGTATATAGGTATGTATGTATCATCCTCTCTCACTCTCTCTCCTGGGCCTCTAGGTACCTTCTTGTATATGAACCTAGTCCAAATAGGGTTCTAAAAATTACAGTGTATATTTGGTTCATATTTCCACTGAACTTCAGGCTCTTGTCGTCAGATCTGAATAAATAGTAAGACAACATCTAAGTAAGTAGGCCTCAAAACTAAGTACTACTCCTTTCAGTAGAAATAGGAATATCCCCAGAAAGAGGCAAGGATACTGACTTTCTCTCATTGCCAGTAGGACTCTATTCTCCTTGTTGAAAAAATAAAAATTTACAATTAAAACCCCCTTACAATTATTCTTTGTATTCTTACATTCTATAGTCTTCAGCACATTAGATATAATACGTGAAATAATTACAAAATAGCTGGTGCTGGGAGCAGCTGCAGAAGCAACCCAGCCATTTTTTTGCTAAGCATTATAAACAAATCAATAAAATCTGATGTTGTCTTTTCTGTGCACAAGACATACCTTTTACTCTGAAAATGCAGACATAAAACTAAAAGTTGCATTTTAAATACTAAAGTGAATTCCTACCACTCCTTTCATTATTAGAAAAATTATGGGAAAATGCAACTGTTTTCTTTGCAAGGGAAACTACTGCAGAGGGAAACATGCATCATATGTACTTTTGCACCTTAAGACTGGAAAATGCAGTGATCACAGCCAAAGCTGCTACCAGATTTGAAGAACTACTGCAGCTGTCCACTGTTAGAAGAAATCAGCAATTAACAAAAAAAAACTGATGCAATTTCTTTCCTATCACCAATCCTCCTCCAACAGCAAGAGGCCAATAACCTGAGAGCTCAGGAAACTACCTCTCTCCCCTCTGCCCAACCCCTCCAGCCTCTGTGCCAGCAGGATGGACTGTGCTGTGTGCGGGGGCAAGGAGTCAGTGCATTGTGACACTGAAATGGCTCTAGAAAAATACACTTCAGAAAGAGCCCTTTTCATTTTTTACACCTGAAAGCTGCTGCTAGCACAAAAGAAATCCAGCAGTATTTAATCTTACTCATGAGTAAATTTCTGCTTTTTCCTCCCCACTTCATATTTTATAGTGATCTGTGACCTTAACATATTTTAATCAGATGCTTTTTAAATTGGCTTTACTCCCAGGTCAAGTCATTCAGCAGAAACAATTCCTGTTCTTTGTTTAATAACTGTTACTGGCAGACATATTAATTATATGTACATAAGAGATAGTGTTATCCTGAGGGAATAACACTGCACCTTTTCAACCACAGTTTATAATAGCTCCATGTTATGCCTTGCAGTCTTCTCTACCTCTTTTTCTGCAGTGCATTACAGCCATGACTGCTACCAGCAATACTGTTTAAAGTGCAATGTCAAAGACAGCAGGTCTAAAACACGACAAAGATGTTCTGGTTTGTGGGCACCCTGTTTCAAACTATGTGAGGCATTTGAGCTTCTCTGCAGGCAGTTCTGGGGAAAAGAAATCTTTCCTTAGCAGGGAGACACTAAGTATTACAGGTTCAGAGTTAAAGCAAAATACACACAGCTCTAACTTAATTCCATCCATACTTAGTGAATCACTTAAACAAGTATTTGAACTGGCAATTTAATAAAATCATGTTTATAAGCACTAGTTTTCACTGTCCCTAAACAAGATGTTTTCCTGAATCAAAGATGGACACACTGAGATATATTAAGCTACTTTTGTCAAGCAAAGAAATACCATGTTCTGGTTTTTTGTTTGTTTGTTTGTTTGTTTTGTTGTTGGGTTTTTGTTTGTTTGTTTGTTTGTTTTAAACTTAATTTAGTCCATACAGAGATGAAAAATAGCTTCCTAATTCAAGAAGCATTGCAAAACCCCTCCTAAAGAAATAGCAGAAAAAAATTCCCACCAATATCAACTTGAAAAGGGAAAAAGAGGTTGTACAAATACACACACAAGGAATTTTAAATGATCACTCAGCAAGGATAAAAAGCAAAGAAATAATTTTTCCCCAACACAAAAATTACACTACAGACTCCTCAAAGGCAAACTAGACATAGAATCCCAGTAAATCCTCACTGTTTCCCCCTCACACCTACAACCTAGATATTATTTCAAAAACCTGGAAACATAAGGTTTGATACACCTGCTAATTTAGTTTTTAACAAAGGCTAATTATGTTAATCCCCAATTGTACTGTCCCTGCTGTAGAATATCCAGTGTTTGGTTTTTTTTTTCAAGTTATTGGTCACAATTAATTTCTCTGATATTCCACTCTAGTCTAGGTAGTCAGTGGCAAGTGAAAAAATTGACATTACCTTCAGATTTGGTAGCTTTTTAGCCATATTAATGTATCCTTGTTTTTTATTATGAGTTACGTAGGCCAGCTGCTCCTGATGTGTCTTTTCTAAGCCATTCCTTACCTTACAAAGACCTATCACGAACTTATCTTCTCTGTGATGAACAAACAAACAAACTTTTCCATCAGCTTTTATAGGAGTATCTTCTCAGTCTTTGATTATAACCATCTCTGGTTCTGCAGTGACATTTACCAGGTAGAAAATCTCTTATTTTTTTCATAACGTGTCTGATGAAACCGATTGATTTATACATATGGACTATATTTTACCTCTTACTCTCTACCATATTTGGGCCTCTGTTTTGTTTTTTATTTTTGGTAATCCATTGACCAAGATGTCAATGCACATATCCCAAGCCAAAACAGTTAATTGAGATGTACAAAAGGTATATATTTTATCTCAGGGAGGGAGGAAAGGTGTTCTTTTGCAACTTTCTACCCTTGTCAGCACGTACAGGAGTCTGTTGCTTGTCCCCATTTTGCAGGTGAAAAAAATCAATGCAGAACAGGCTCCAAATCCAGTGTTCTTTCTTCCATTGACCCCTCCTAATCCATGTGCTGCCTGGTGGGTTGTGTGATGTTACAAAGAGCTCAGCCCAGTTCCCCGATGACACAGGTCCACTACTGCAATTAGCATGAATTAGTACTTTTGTTAGTAGTCTCAGCAGAGCTGTCAAATTAATTGGAAAAGAAATTTAACAAATGCCTTTCCCCTTAGAGATATTCTCTCAGGTCAGGGTTGAGGCATATTGCTTGAGCAGACTGGGGGAAGCTTGTGTTCCTTCCACCCTTGCTGAACCTGTTCGGTTGAAAAAAGAGAGGGCTGTGGCTTCTTGGGCTGTTCATCCAGTACCTGTCACTGACATAAAAAAGACAATCAATTTTTATGCTGGTTTTGGCTGGGATAGAATTAGTTTTCTTCATAGTAGCTGGTATGGGGCTGTATTTTGGGTTTGTGCTAGAAATAGTGCTGATAATTTTTATTTTATTGCTGAACACTGCTTGCATAGCATCAAGGCCTTTTCTGTCTCTCACCCCAACCCACCAGTGAGTGGTTTTGTTTTCTTTGTGCATGGCTTTTGTTTTCCCTACTAAACTGCCTTTATCTCACTCGTGATTGGATGGGGAGGGGCTTAGTTTTCAGCCTGGTTTAAACCATGACAATTTTATAACACTGAAATGTATCAGCTGCTGATAAAGTAAGAATAAAAAGGCTCAATTAATGCCCGGTGACTAGAATATCTATACATTCATTTTTCACGAACTCTCACTTTATCATAATTCATAGTTCTTTCAGTTTAACTCTAATTTGCAGAAGCATCTAAAAGATAGCTCCCTGTTTCCCTAACTTTAATATATTTTAAAACAATATGCATATAAAAAAATTATAAATATAATTTTTAATTCAGCCTCTGGAGGCTGAAGACACAGTTAGATGCATATAAGCCTCAAAGTTTAGGAAGCAAGCACTGGAGATGCTACACTGTCCTCCCTTACAAGAAAACAACCACCACCACCACCACCAAAAAACTGAAAAAACCCACAAAAATAAAACACAAACCAAACACCAAAAAAGTTGGCATTTTTAAGCACTGAGATTAATAGGGGATGAAAAGCTAAATTTGTGTGGCTATGCCTCATTCAACAAAGGGCTACTGAATCACTTACTGATAGTTTCCCTGCCAACCATTTGACATATTGCCTCTTGAATTCACTGTGAGGTGGTGCTGGGAGAGGGAAGCTCTTAAGAAGAGAAATGGTGCTGCAGTGGCAGGCATTTAAACCTGTAGGAAAAAATCCCTTTGGTTTAAACCACTGTCACAACTTGCTGACATAAGTCTAAGATGTAATTTAGTGTTTCAGAACAAAACTATACTTTGTAACAGCGTACAAGAAACAGCCATGGCTTTGCTAATGATGCTCTCAATGCCACTTAATGGGTGCATCTATATAAGTATTTTAGCCACCCTTTTAAAGCAAAATCTCAGTTCTCTCCTCTTGCCATGATCTGATTCACAATGTAAAGTGTCTCCAGACCATGCAAATATATATATTCCTCTATAGGAGGATGTACTTCCTGCTACAGGGAGACTATAGGACGTGATAGAGATATTCTGGAGTAAAACCAGCTGAAATTGTTGTGATATTGGAACAGAGTCCTTCATACCAGCTGCTTAATGCCAGTGATCTGCTCCTACTTAGCCACACTACTTGCTAATGTAGACTTAAGCCATAGGTACCAGCCTTCAAATATCTCAGTGCTGTCAGCATTGCTAAATTTGTTGGACGTTTCCACAAGAACAAAGTTTGAAAAAGACCTGGTAATGGGTAAAGAGGATGATTTTATTATTTTAAAGCCATTAAACATATAAATACAAATAAACAGACATTATAGTCTGTATTTTTACCATGTTTAATGGGATGTGGAACAGGCACAAAGAGGTTTCAGTGATTCCTAAAGAAAGGCTTTAAGCAGAAGACCAAAACATTGCAGTTTCATCACTGTCAGAACAAGCTCTTCTCTTCTCATGCCTTTTTCACTGACTATATTTTCATCCTTCCAGCAGAAAGCCTGAAAATTAAACAGTTATGGCCTCTGGCGACATCTGTGCACTGACAATCTTCTCACAGCTGAAAGGAAAAGCCCAAGGCTCTTGCAAAACTATCTAACCACTCAAGTGCAGTATTTATACATTGTATGCTTTAGCAAAATTTTACCTTGGTTTTTTTCCTTTTTTTTAAAAAAAATTCTTAATTACTTACCATGCATTTTCTATGCATGTATTAAAAAAATCTGGTTTTGCAGGTTAAGCAATTATCCACTGAACAAAAATCCAATTAAATGTAAATTAAAAAAAAATCCCACAGTTCAGCATTTTTATTCACTAGCCTTATACCTGTGTGAATCCAAGGGGGTAGAATCTCAGCTATTTAGAAAACAAAGAATCTGATGTATTGCATTTTACAGGGTATTTGCTACAGAATTAAATCTTTTCTTGCAGAGGGGAAGCTTTACAAAGAGCAACAAAAGCGAGAACTCAATATTCTCCAACAGCATTCACTTTGCAATGAAGAAAATTCATCAGAAGGGAGAGGAAACTAAGTTTCCAGTATTGTGTTCTCTAAAAAAATGATACTGTGTGCTAGTATAAAATGCCACATGTTCAATTAACACTTTTCAATTCCACTGAAGCTCAATGTTAGCAGCAAGTTCATACTACTGGATTTTATGTGGAAAATAATCAAAGAACAGCATCACAATGTATATCATGACTCTGTATTATGTTTTACATGAAAGCTTTTGCTGTATACATATCGTACCATTTTCTGAATGAGGGAACAATGTTGGAAACATAATGAATTTAACTATAACATTGTTTTCAATATTCATTTTTTTCCCTTCTTGCTTTAACATTCAAAAGCAGACACCAAGGAGGATGAAAGGACATACAAAACCCTCAAAAGCTGAAAACATTTAGGCAAATCCACCATGAGATACAAAATTCTTCATGTATCAGTACCAGTTGATGCAGAATAGAAGCTATGGTTGGTTTTTTCCCTTCTAGAAATATTCTCAGCTACTCCCACTGGAATCCTTTGGAGCTGACTAAGAGGTTTGAGCCATGGACTCTGCAGCTGAGCTGAAATAATTTTTCAGCTTTATCCTGGAAAAAAGGAAGTCAAATTACACCTGGTTACTTTGCTTAGTAAAACTCTGATCACAGATCTCTTTCTAAAAGACCTATTTTAGTTTTTCTGACCAAAATCAGGTCACAAAACCCGATGGAACATTTGAAACTGAAGTAAATTATATGGTAGGATATTGAACCAAAATTGAATATAACTGGGTCAGGGTAGTCCATTGCTGTCTAGATTATGTGATATACCACCACATATATATATAAAACACAGGAAATTGTTGCACAGTAACAGAACAGTAGTTTAATCAGCCATCTGAAGAATAGCCAATATATTCAAGCACAGCCGTATTTTGATCTGTAATGAAAGTCCTACATTTTATTGTTTAATAAAATCTTTCAAATCTTCTATTATGTGCAAAAATTAAAACAAGTTACAGACAAAGAGTAGAGAAAATCTCAAGACAATGAAAAAGGTTTCTAGGCTCTCAGTAGTCCTACCTATAGCAATAGGTAGTAAAGATGGACAACACCAATATTTATTTAACATGGAGTATACAGTGGATTTATGACAACAACAAAGATTATGTTGTTCAACAAATACAGAGAAGCTAATTTCTCCAATGAAAACAATCACGTCAGGAAAGCCTGTTCTTGAAAATTAAGTTTTAACTGAAATAATTTTCTGCTTGACTTTGACCACTGGTTTCCAGCACATACAACATCGAGAGCTTTTTGTCACTAACTACACTTGAAAAAATGGCCAATTGAACATCCAGCAGTCAACATCACTGGGCATCAGACATGACACTCTCCTTTCAGACCCTATTTCTTAAATCAGAACCACACTAAGATAAAATGAAGGTAATACTGTTGCTTGCTCTGCAGAAAAGATCCCAAGCTACACAAGGTACTATTTTTTTAACAACAAACAAGATGTAAAACCCAGAGACAAATGAGACCCTAAGAACCCCTGCTGACACAGAGAGGAGAATGGGAAAAAGGTCTGTTCGTGATTAGATGGTTCCACATCTCACAGTCACTGCTAACCACGTGCATTTCTGAGAACCCAGAACTGAGAGACCAAACTCCACACTGGATGTAAAGGCTTTGCAGATTGATTATAGATCCTATATAAGCTTCCCAACCCTATGCTAGGATGTTATGTGTACCACAGGTGGACCTGAACTCCCAAGGAAACTTGCTGCTTTGGTGTTGCTTGTCCAGAGCCTGCAACAAGGATTCAGGATGGGATAACACTGAACTAGAGGCTACTTAAACTGTGTCTTTTTGCAAAGCCATGCTTCAGCAGATCACAAACTCTCATTTCACCACCAAAACCACAGAGTAAGTGTGCATTTCAGTTGTAAGCATCCTATATACAGTTTTTCTCCTATTTAATGCTCTGTGCTTCACACAGAGGAATCCAGTTGGTTGAAGTATAATAGAAACCTCATAACAACAGATACAAAACCATTCATAAGCCTGCTCAGAGCCCAGTATAAACCTCAGTGTCCATATAAGTCAGTAAAGCTTTTATACATTGTTTTTAACTTGCTCTTCTCCTTACTGCCTGTCCTACGTGTTGGGTTAGAAGTACACAAGTGATTACCACAGACAAGTGTAACTATTTTGAAGATATTGACAAAATGCATTAGTGAAACATCCTATTATAGCCTAACTAATCTGAAATGATCTTCCATGGACATGAATGTCACCAAGACTGTGGTCTGCTGTACTGACATCATCTATGACAGCTTCCCAGAGTTACAAACCTGGCACTGCAGACCCAAAACCACGCCACAGCAGCTGATTAAGCACTCACATCCCCACTTGGTGCCAGGAAAATGGCAAACACAGCCCTTCATTTTAGCTTGTTCCCACCTCATGAATTAACTGTGCAGTGAACCTCTTCTGGACTGCCTTAAGCACTGATGAAATACCGTTGTCTGAGCAAGGGTCAGAAATGTGAGGGTAGGTATAAGGACAGGGAGCTTCCTCCAGCAGCATCACAAATTTCTCTGTGCCACTTGGGACAGGGGCCAGGAGCTGCTGTGTCCAGCTATGAACTGGGACACTGCTTTGCACTGATCACTCACTTCCAGATACAACCATAATTCACTTTCTAACTGTTCCCTAATAAGGAAAACTTTTCTTCTATGTTAGGATTCACGGTTAAAGAATGTTTTGCTCTTTTCCCACTTCTCGGTTGCAGTGAACATTGGGTTAAAAGTGTGTCCAGCAAACACTTGAAGCAGTCTAGCAGGAACTAGCCTTGTTATTCCTGATGAATAATGTAACTTAAGAGCTGTAATACTTACAACTGATTTAATAGCTGTGAACAGTCCTAGTTTAGAAAAGAGTGATGCAATACTTGTAAATTGGTCTTGAATCACATTAATCCTCCCTGTTACCCCCCAAGCAGTTGAAATGTTACTGCCCTGCTCGGTTGCACCCTCCTTTTGCTTTGCTTTATCTGTGGCAATGGTTCTCCTCATGACAGAGGAGAATGACCCCTATCCTTAACATTTCAGAAGTTACTCAGAGACTGATACTACTATGATCAATTCAGTATGAGACTCCAGCCAATTTAATAGATGTCCACTTCCAATGTTCAGAAGCAAAGATTAAATTAAAGGGATGATTGTGGGGAAGAAGAAAGAGCAATTCCCAGAGATGGCTCTTCTAATGAACAGAGGGACACAAGGAGCACTTTCTCTGCACCCTAAGATTCTTTTGCTAGGAATCTGCAGGCGGAAAAACAACCATCTAAAATTCACCAGAAGAAATATTAAGCTGCCTAGTGGGCAGGAGCAGAATGTCCAGACTTCTGGCTTGTAGGATGATTTGTACCTCTCAGTCTTTGCATATCTGCACTACTGACAGTTCTGAAAAGAAAGCTACTTTCACAGACAGGTGACTTCTTAGAGAATTGAAACTGATTCTACCATTTCTTGAAAATATCAGTTTTTAACATCAATATTATAAAATCCTAGATTGGCATTTAATACTGAAAACCTCCTGCTGCCCCCTATTTCATGCACTCTCCAAAGACTCTAAGATATGGATATTTTTATCTCATTCTTCTTACAGAATTGTTTCTGCATCTTTTACAACTATGGCACAACAAAGAACAGGACCTAGGGCTCAGCTGGTAGTAAAGGACAGTGTTCTATTAAAAAACATCTTTCTTCTCAAATGCTTGGCTTTGCAATGTGACCACCTCACAAGGTGATGGCAATGTGATTATAACCTCTGCAACAGAATAGCAATACTTCCAAAGTGGTGGGGGAAGGAAAATAAAATTCTCAGAAAACAGGGATGCTTATCCATGGTGGATTCACTGTGTATGGCCGACAATAAACCATTTTAAGAAAGCTGTAACAGCAGCAATCACCAAGCAAACCCAAGCCATTTTAGCCTTTCTGTCTGAAACATGTGCAAAAGGCTACAACAGAGCTCCCTCCCCATTTTTTTTCTACTCTGGACTACTTCAGGTTTTCTCACAGAGAACTTTTACTGAGAAAAGGTTTACAAAAGAAACTTTTGGCCCTTTCTGGGGCCACTTTTGATGAGGTAATTTCTGTCTCAGAAAAGCTTTGTACAGCCAAAACAATTTGAAAATGAAGCCTGTAAACAAATATCAAGTCAAATTTTCTAGTAGGCATAAACAGAGGTAAGGAAATATTTAAGGAGATAAAGAAAATAGTAGAAAATAATCATAAAACAACAATAGGAGGAGAGTCTAAAAATTTTAATTAGCATTTTACCCATTTAATTCCTATTATTTTCAAATAAGCCTACTACCTCAACACTCATTTGCACTAAGATACCACAGTCCAAGTAAAAAGTAGATGTATAAAGTAATATCCTTCCTAATATACAGGGGATAAAAATACGTAATTATTTTCCTAGCCAAATATTCTATGAATTCCAGATCATTAAAATAACTTGGTTTCATAAGAGCTCTTGAAACAGTTCCAGCTTAAGCAAGAAAAGATTTGGCCTGGATGAGCAGAATCCATGAGATTATTCAGTCTTTATATCCACTAAATTTAACATTGGTTCTTTGGGGATGGACTCCCAGAGATGAGACAGAAAAGGGCCAGTGAAACACTGCCAAGTTCAGTGCTGAAAAACTTGGAGTGACAGCCTGGTTATCTAATTGCCAGCAGCAGGCAGCAGCATTTTTTAAGTAGCAAATTAATATGTTCGGGGGTTAAGCAAAACAAGAATAATGTACAACAAATTGGTATGAGGAGCAGTTTTAATCAGCCACAATCTGAAAATTTTGAATTTCCATTAAAATAAATTGGAATTGCATTTGCTTCCACATAGCCTGATTTTGACAGCAAAAATGTTGAGTAGTGGAAACAGAACAGTAGAAGCTTGGATTTATCTACAGACTTTATCTCTCTAATTATATATTCAAGACTGGGAAAATTAGTATATGGAATAATGGAAAAAGTTATTAAAAAGTTACTATACAGGTCAGGTTTTTGCCCACATACGGAAAACCCAGTTCAACTCTTGAGTCCAAGAGAGTCCAGATCAGCTACTGAAGCAGTGACTAAGTTCAGAGATAGATGAAGAGAACAGAAAATACAAAAGGAGAATAAAACCAACACTCTCCTCTGGAAAATTTAAAAGGTTTTCTTCCAGGAGTGGCACCAGTGAAAGGGAACATGATCAGATAATAAAAGATAAATAACTGGTCAGCATGAGAGAAGCGGTTAAAATTGATCTTGCCCCTAGGGTGAGACTGAAAGTCCCCTCTTCAGTAGCCCTGTAGAAAGGTCCTTCCTTACTCTCTCTCACCTCAAGGGCCAGGAACTCCTTGGATGGGCCTTTAAAACCCATAAAAAAGTCCTTCTGCATCCACAGATATTCAAAAATAGAAAAACAGGCCACAAAACAACAAGCACCCAGAACTGATCACTGTGAGAAAGAGAACATAGGACTAGAAAACCACTCTCCTGTATTTGTTCTACCAGAACCCCCATCTGTGCTAGTCCCTAGATTTCACAAAATTACAGTAAAACTGGATAAGCTATATTTTTATCTTTCAGCAATTGCTATAGAAAACTCTGTGCAGTAGTATTTTTCTTAGCTATACCTTCATCCTTTAATCTGAAGCTTTGCAGTTTTATAGTTGGCAATAAGACACAATCACTCCTTTGCAGCAGTATAGTTCTAATGGACACATAAGAATGTTTTTTAAACTTTTTGTTTGTTTGTTTTTTGGTAACTTCTAGTGAAGGATGGACTACCTAAACATGTGCATGAACCTACTTAGGTCCATGACTGTAAATCTCTCTGCACATCGTTTGCTTTATAGTAGTTTCTATCAGTTTATCTCAAATGGCTTCTTAATCAATTCCAGTTAAAACAAAATTAGCCTGAAATTAAGCCAGGATCTATACAAGAGTAGCACTAGCTTAAAGAAATCAATTTAAACAACCACTTCACCTGAAGCTAGAAAGTTTGCTGATGAACTCAACAAGAATACAAAGAAGAAATCCAAGTAAGAGTTTCTTAGAACAATGTCCCCGTATGTGTCAGCAAGTACCTAGTTAAGCTGTTTTCACTGATCAGGGCATCAGCACATCTAACAGAAAAACTGATGTGAGCCAACAGGACTTCCTGGTACACACAGATAACAATCTGTGCTGAAATACACATTGCAAAATGATTGATTCTGGCATTTCTGAAATTTCTGTGGGAAAATCCCAACACACGTTGGAAAGAGGCCAAACCCAAAAAATTCTACAGTGGTGGTTTAATTATTTACTTTCTAAATTTTAGGACAGAACTGTTGAGTCTCATCTTGTCCTATTTTTAATTTTCCTTAGAGGTGGCGGCTAAGAAAGATTTCCCAACTGCACAAATGAGACTTTCATCTTCACAGTTGCCCCTAAAGTACAACTTCCACCCATCCAGCATTCTCATTTTGAAGTTGCTTTACTCAGTGCTTTATTCTTCTTTATTATGAAGTTTGGTGAATGCAGCTCTTTCTAAGATAACTTCCAATGTGAACAATGATTGATTTCTGTTAGTTGATCTAGGATTCAAATGGCTCTTGTTAACAGATATTTGCTCAGATGAATATGAATATACATTTAATTATTATGCATAAATACATGTTACATATATAGATAAGGAGAAATTTATAGGAACTAATAAATGAATGTAGTAACACTAGTTGTGGAAATTTCTTATGAGGGAGAACAACACATATTCCATTGTTTACTGTTTTATAATAAACAATAAATCCAAGAAACATAACAAAAATATTTTCAGCATTTGTATGTTGATTTCCTTTAGCTATCTGCTGTTTAATTAAGCTAAAAAAAGCAATGCAAAGTCCTTTCATTATCCTTACCACTAATTTTCTGATTAAGATCTAACACAGAAGAAAGATAGCAGCAACATTCTCTAGTTTATTTTGCTGGTGAACTTTGGTGTTCATAATGGATGAGAGAATTAAAAGAAAAAAAAAGAACAAGAAAGCAAAAAAAAAAAGGAAAATAATTTAGGAACAGCACTGTCAAAATACAGAATAAGAACCTGCACAGGATACATTTTCTGAGATAAAGGGGTAAGCTGGTAGAACAAGCACATGAATTGACTAATGTGAAAATAAATGCAACCACATTCAGAGACATACTGGAATGTCATCAAGGCAGCCTCTGGATTCTCCAAGGACCACTAGGCAACTCCAAGGATATTACCCATCCCCATAAAACGTTCTGGGCTAATGCTATTGCAGATGTGGCAAATGCAGTTGACAAGACTAGATAAATGGATTTAAAGCTTCAGTCACTCCATATGGGGCATTTCAGAGAAATCGAGGGTGCTCAGAGAAGGATGAGCTAAACAAAAGCAGACAGTACTAAACTAAGGGCATAAATAGCTGTGCAATGGGATAATTCGGTGAAGAAAAAGCCAGTAGTGGGTCTGTATGTTGAACGATGTGTTGCTTCAAGATCATATTTTTGAACTTCATGGAATAGCAACAGTGAAGTTATAACCAGAGAATCTTACATTCCTTTCCAAACTTTAAAAAGACCCCCATTGTCTTAGGAAGAAGATAGTGACATTTGTGTTTTGGAGTTGAAGAGTACATTTAATTCGGTCCATCTACCCGGTACCCAGTGGTGAAGTGCATGGGTACAGTGTTTACATGAAAAAAGCCCACTAACTCTGTCCAGAACAGCACCCAGAAAATGTCAGTAAACAAAATGCTGTATTTGTGTAGAAACGCTAATTTTTTTAAAGTGGTTTCACTGGCTAACCAGGAAAACACTGCTAAAGCACAGCTAAAATTTAATATTATTCAAAAAAGCCTAGGAAGCATTCATAAAAAGTGAGGCAAGTGAAAAGGAAAAATGCCTGTAGTCAAGAAATTAAAGCTAACATCTTAAAAGATGAAAAGAAAACTACTAAAAACAAATAGTGTAATGATTTGGCAAAGGAGATTCTGAGATCACCATTTCAAACAGGGGTTTCAAGGTTGGATGTGACAAAGAACTACTGTAGAAAACCAGCAGTACTGTCATGTAATAACACAAATCTAAGTACAAAATTACTCCAGAAGCTCTTTTTTAAGCCCTAATATATCTGAATCTTACTTTCAACCTTCGCTATGACATGATTTTGTTATAAACAAAGAAGCATAATGACCTTGCTCCCTGTCAGCCACTAGACAGGCAAGTGTGAACACCAAACACTGAGACCCACATCTTGAGAACACGTGTTCTGGGACCTTGCAAAGAATAATTTCAGTGACTTGAACAGCTTTGTTCTTACCAGCTAAAACTCAAGTGATTTGGCAGAGTGGTTGAGAAACGCTGTTGCAGCACTTCGCTGCCCTAATGCTGGCAGGAGCTGCTGTTGTTAATCTTTTGCTTTCCTAAGAACTAAATTCATTATGATTTTCAATAGACATGGCAGATGCTGAACTGGTGCTATTCATTCATCCACAGAGCGATGAGGGGCCCTCCTTTTGCCCAAGTGATGCAACTGCATTGAACATTAATGTCCTTCAATCATGCCCTTTAATCCTAATATTATCATAAATAAGATGTTTTGGATTCTTTTTAAAAAAAATAAATGTGTAGTTAGAAAAATATTTTAAAGGTTGATTTCAGACTGAGCAAAGCATTATCTACAGTCTACTATTCACATTTTCAGAAAAGACAGTGAGATGCTTCAGTCTTAACTTCTAATATTAAATTAGATAAAAACAAGAGAAAAAGCTGCAAGAACAAAACAAATAAATACTGTGAAAGAGTCACGTGAATTACAGCAGAAATATTTTGTTTATTATTATTTTTTTTGTTGGTTGTGGACAATTAGAAGAAGTTCTCTCCTTTTCTTTGATTATTTGTTTTGTGTGTGTGTTAGGTAATCCTAAAGAAAGCTGTCAAGGTAGCAGCACAGGCTGCTACCAAACCCTTTACTTAGAGTTCTATCACAAACAATCCAAGTTAAATTCCTTCCTTTCAATGAACATTCTCAGTAAAGACTGAGAAAATTAATTTCCTTTTTGACATAGTAATTCCTCATTATGTTGCCACTGTACTTTAGGAAGAGGCTTCTATGATAACATCAATTCATAATTTCAAAAATAAAGTATTAAATAAAGCCATTATTCGCTGCCCGATGACAAGCATATCTCTTGTTTCCTCTGAAATGATCCACCATCTTTTTTGTGGTAATAAACAATGAACAAATGTTCCAAAAAAATGGAGGCACTTTACCCTTTAGATGTGGGAAAAGGAATATCTTATTGTACCCACATCATTGTTATACTAAAGCTTTAGAAACATGGAATCTGGAAGTTATACCTTCTGCCTCTATAAAAAGTTAGGTAAACACTCTACCATGGGAAGATTTCTTTTATATTTGTGAAGAGTTAGCAGGGACCTGCTGGAAATTCAGATAAACAGCCATTTTGGTACTTTAGCACTGATGTCTTCCTTTAATTAGGTGTTTTTCTCATGCTAGTGGGTAGCATCCTCTTGAGACTGGCGTTTCACTGTCTATGTGGCCTTTGGATTGATGAAGCCACTATTTGATGAATATCTGGCCCAAAATGCTCTTTTGATATGTCTTGTTACCCATGTCACCTTCCAAAGCTCAGCACAACCTGAGTTTCACCCTCACATGCTGAGCACTATTTTAATCTAAGATCAAAGGCTTCACAGATCCAGTGCTGCTCTTTGACTTCCAAAAAGCTGGGATCCCCAAGTGCCTACACGGAACAGGCAAGAGGCATTCTAAAGGGAGACACCAACTTGCATTAAACAGTAATGCGTTGCTGCCCATTACTGTCCACTTTGCACAAAAACACAGTATGAGTAATCAGCAAGGCAGAAATGCATTTCAACTTACTGTGTGTGCCATTTAACCATTCTTTTACTTAAAATATCAGTCAAATAAAAAGAAAAGGACAAAAAACCAAAGAAAAACTCTGCAACTTGCAAAATTGCTGCTCAATACTCTGTCCAGGAGCACTGCAGGACCTATCCCTTCCAAATTGGCTTAGCTGGATCCTGTGCAGGATTTGGGGTTCAAATATCCCTTTCCACGTAACAGCCAAAAGCAGGAACCACCACAAATAAAGTGTCGTACTCAGATGGTCAGAAAACATGTATGACTGGAGTCAGAGAGGTGCAAGGAAGAGAGTCAGCTAAAAACTGAAGGATCAGTTGCTGCCTTCACAGTTCTCTGCTCAGCAGGCAGTGGAGGAACACCTCCTGCTGAAAACCTGCTTTTCTAAGTGGCAGAAATGCCAGGATTAGGGTTTCTCCTTATTTGTTAGGAAAAATGTAAGAGTTAAAACTACATGTGGAAGTAGCTCTTTTTATGGGATTTCTTGTGGCAAATAAATTAACACTACTTGGAGTGGGGACTAGTGCCATAGGATAACCAGAGCAATTAAAACAGGAAAAAAAATAAAAGGGAAATTTCACAAGGCTTTCCTTCATATAGCTCATTAACTCAAGCACTGGCAGGTGCCAGTATTAATTCTTCAGCTCCCTCTCCTTTATTTAGTTTCAAAAATAAGCCTGACTAAACACAGTTGAAAAGAAGCAATGGTGCAGGCTGCAAAGGCTTTGTAATTAACACTGGAGAGAAACAGATGAGAAAGTGCTGACTACATATTACAACATCTGAGATCACACTACACCAAAAAAGCTGCCCAGCCTCTTGTGTACAGCAGTGAGAGCAAACCAGCAAATTTTGTAACAAAGCATTAGTGCTGAGTGAAAAGAGCACTCCCTGATTTATTTCTGCATACATCAATTAAAAATACTCATCTCCTCACAGAGCAGAGGGGCCTCCAATGACAGCAAGTCTCTACATCCACATAGGAACAAAAAAACCACCCCAAACCCAAAAATCAATCAGATGCTATGCCTGTGGTTCAGCCTGGATGTCAGCACATTTTTTAAGATTTCACTGCCAGCCATCTCCAATTTATCTCCACTGACTGGGCACTGAAACTCTCATAGGGCAGACTGTAAACCTGCTCAAAATACATCAAACAACCAGAAGTTCATCAGGAGATGTTGCCATATATCATGCCAGCTGGGCACCCATGTCACATAAATCAGCCCAAACTTTTAGCCACGCACAACGAAGTTTCTTTCTTTTTGCTGTCAGTAAGAGACAGAGTTATGAAGTGCAGGAAATGATCCTTGCATGTAATCTCCTGCTGCATTGCACTTCTAGGTCCTCAGTGGTTTAATAATAGCTCTTCAGCCTAAGTACCTAAGTTGCCTAAAAGGTATCTTCAATGTGCAATCTTGTACTGATCTCATTATTCAAATATTCTGTAAAAAATTCCATTGTTTCCTCCCTTTTCTTCCAGGTTTGGGCTTTTGTTCAGGACTAAAAGTGCATTTATGAACTTTCTTTAAGCATCTATGCATATACACCAAACTATTCTACATAATTAGGTTCTGTGGGCTTAGAACATCAAGATTTTTCTCCAAGACAGGCCTCAGGAATGCCAAAGAAAACAGGTTTTTGTGTAACTGGGATGTTTGCAAGTGCTCTTTCCTTTGAGAAAAGTGAGGATTAGTCTTCTCAAAATTATGTGCCCAGTGACAAGTGTTGATAATTGAACGTTACAGGTAAACTGCCAAAGGCATCTACTCACAACATGGGACAATAAGGGGTTGGTTTGCTCACCATAATATAAATAAAAATAAATAAATAATATATATAAATAAAAATAAAAATTATAAATAAAAATAAATATAGAAAAAATAAATACAAAATCAACTGTAACAAAAGTGAGTCCATCATTGCCATTGACTCAATCCTGAGCATGCCACTTGGTTTCATCCATTTTCCGAGCTTTGAAATAAGGCTTTCAGATGCCTCTGAGAAATTGTGTCCTGTTAGCAGAAGGCCTTAGAATTTCCTAATATTGAAAGAATTTATCTGTGAAAAATCCTTCTTGTGCCTAAGGTGCTTGGTAAACTTCTGACTCTTTCAAGAGTAGTTTGATTTATTTTAACTCTGCTGGCCTTTATACATTGAATTACATTCACTTACGTGGTCAAATGCCACAAATTGGATATTCTCATGGATGATGCAAAAAGGATATATACCTTCTGCTTTTTATCACTTTGAAAAGTTAAGGAAATGTAGAGCATCCCAGGTCACATAAAACTAGCCAGGATTCCAAAAATTTAGCCTCCAAAGCAAAAATTTCTGCTAGTAGACTACATTCTATCTCACATTATATTCCTTGAAAAGCAAAAGCATGACCAACTTCCTGTGACCAGAAGTCGAACTCTGAGAGAAGATATTATGCTTTTATATAAAAATAACTCTATTGAACCCCACTCGACCATACACACATACCAAAAAAATGCTGAAATATATTTTAAAAAATTTACAGATAAAATATTCAAGTGCAAAACCCAAACCCTACCATGTACATGTCAGTACCAAAAATTACCTAATACCAAAACATCATCCTAACTTTGTCAGATGTATAAAACAACAGCATTTTTCCTCCATTAATGATGGGTACATCTTTCATAGGCAGTCATGAGGTAAGAGGCATCTCATTAATAATATACTTTTCATTCTAAACATGTGCCTAAATGGATGGCTAATGCAATTTCTGGGTAGGTTAACTATTTAACTGCTAACATGCCTTCTGTGACACAAATGAAGTCCTATGGTACCATATTGGCATTTATAGCCCTTTCTACAGATTATCCTAAATAGCTGTGGAGCATATGAAGTGCAACATCCTGAAGCACTTGTATGCAGGCAAACACAGTGGTTTTTACAATGAACACCATGATATTAATGAATGTTTGCACCAGCAACATTTTTCCTACAAGGAATTAAGAGACAAACAAAAACTTGCACTTAAAAAGACCTACATCTGTAATGGAACAATGCTTTAGTATCACAAGTCTGAAACAATGTTTGCTATGAAATACTGCTCTTGTAAGCCCTTTGCATTCCTGCAAGAATATCAAACACACATTGCAGTAGTTACAATTATATTTATAGTTAGAGGGGGCTTAGAAACCTGTTTCAACACTGTAAATCATACAGGGTAAGTCTGGGATTTTTGACCAGCTCTTGAGTACTGTCTCCTTTATAAGGATGGGAATCTGCAAAACCATGTAAATATTGGATCCTTTGTCCCTTGAAACACAGAGATTCTCTACTAGAGAGCAAAGGAAAGTATCCTGCCCTTCTCTGGTTTCTGAGCAAAGTTTGGGCTCAGCCAAAGTCTTGAGAAGGATGTGAGGATGTGCTTTTTCTGATGTCACAGCACTACAGTTTGGGCATGTGCTCATCCAACTCAGTTCCAGCTGGATCTCTCTTCAGGACACTGTTCCAGCCCTGCACCCAGCAAGCCATAAACCCTGTTCCACATAATTATAATCTTGTTAAAACTAAGTTCATGCCAAATTATTTCCTCTGAGAGGTCACTCCCCAACCTGTAATCCAACATCATCTACTCATATTGATCAGGTCTAGCAAAAAAACCCTGCTTGTCAACTCCTGTCAGAGCTAAAGCATGGAAGCTGTCGAGTCAAGATACTGAGATCTTGCAAGGTACACAAAAATCATCATTGCTTGAAGCCCAGCTACCACAGATAGAGTTCTTTAAACTCTATTGACTGGTCCCAGAGTCATGCCAAACTTGCTGTAAAGAATACAGATGGAGTATCATAAATTGTACAAGCATAGTTTCAAAATCTATAATTCATCTCAACTGGAAGTTAAAAGAATGATTCCTGAACAGTACAACAAATACTTTAACATTTTGGCTTCTGAAAATGCACATAACACCTCCACAAACACAGTTCTTTCTTGAATCATGGCCATTTTGAGGAGTTACATAAGGGAGATGGTGCCAGGACAACTGGCACATTTGCATTTCATGGAAACCACTTGTGCTAAGAATACGCTCACACATCTACAAAAAAAAAAAAAAAAAGAAAAGCAAAAATAGAGAGAAAAGAAACAACTCATCATTATACATTAAATTAAGTGGCATTCAGTCTCACCACAATTAATGTGGAAGTTGCTCTCCATCAGTGATAAGAGCTTGGTACCACAGAAAGGGAACTGAAGAAGAGACAGAGGGATTCAGTTCCCAAAAGGATCTAAAAGGGCCATAAACTTAACCACACAAATCTCAGGGATTTATCTATGAGACTATAACTTCTCGCCTCTTAAAGGGAAAAAAAAAAAAAGATACAATAAGGCCATTGTTAAACTGATCACCTACTTAGCCATAATAAACATAAATGTTTACACAAATATTTTTCCCCCAAAACATAATCTGTGACAACACTTCACATTAGAATCTTGTAAAAACCACTTCAGAAAAACAAAACAAAACAAATTTTACTCTTTGATGAGTGGAAAATACTAATCCCAACCATATTAAATTACAAAGGATCGTCTTATATCAAGTAAGATGCCAGAAATATTTAAATTTATCATAAAAATGCCTAGAGAGATGTTAAGACAACTTTCCCGCATTCCAAGAAAAGCCTTAAGAAATTTACAATCAGCCAACAATAAAAACAACTTTCTGCTAAGCTTTTTCTTTTCAGCTCCTGCAGGATAAACTGGGAACTAAATTAGGAAGATTCTGGAATGCACATTGAAAATAAACTGTATTCATATAAATAAACTTTCCAGTTAATTCAAAACTATTATCGTTCAACTCAACTATTATTTACAATTGTAGTGGTCTTCCCATTACAAAGATAAAACACGGACTTGACCAAAAAAATAAACACCAACCCCAAACCATCAACTGTACAGTGACTTAAAAAGCACTCCTCGCTCTTCCGGAGTATTTTATCAATGTTACAACTTGCTGAAAACAGGACTATCATGCTTCTTGTGTAGGGACACAGTTATAAGTTTAAAAGTATTTTAATAGCATTTCTGTCAATTACTTTTTCAATTTCAAACCATTACAGAGCATCACTGGAACACAGATGTAAAAAGAAGCTACACTGGGTACTCAGAAACTCATGGAGGTGAAACTGTAGCTTATCTCATATCAGTAACAGTCCTCTCATGTCCATGTTAGCCATCTTACAGCTTTTATCTTGAGAACATCATCTGTAAAAACAAGTCTATTGGGAGACTTAGGAACAAGAAACTTTCTTTTTAGTTGGTAATCTAGAAAATAGAACACAAAAATAAAACTTGGCACACAGAGTTAGAAGCCAGCCATAAAAAGCAACCATTCTGTTTCCTCGATCTGTCTTTCTCCTGAGTTTTCACAGTGTGTTCAGTCATCAAACTCCCTCTAAGGCAGAACAACTTCAACAAAAACCAGGGTAGCCACCTTCTTTTAAAAAAGCAAAAGAATATCAAAGTCAGACTGACACTATCAAGAAACACCTCTCCCAACATGGTATAGTGGATACAAAAGTTGGAGATCATACTCAAGTTAAGGTTTTAACTTTCCAATTTTAAAATTAAGCATCAATTACGAGTCAATCTTACTCACCTGTCACAAGACATTAGTGGAAGATTTATTAGGATATTGAAATCCTAAGGTATTTTATTACATAACTAAGAAATAAATTTGGGAATAACTTCAAGTAAATAACTTATAGGAGTACTGGGTTCCATATAGAATTTTGGAGTAGATATTTTCCGTTAAAATAAAAAAAATCAAAAAAAAGTGTCATAATCTTTAGGAGCTCCATTTATTAGTAAGTTAATCAGAGAATCACACAAAATCACAGAATGGGTGAGGTTGGAAGGGATCACAGTGGGTCATCTGGTCCAACCTCCCTGCTCCAGCAGGGTCATCCCAGAGCACATGGTACAGGATTGTGTCCAGATGGTGCTGGAATGTCTCCAGTGAGGGAGACTCCACACCCTTTCTGGGCAATCTCTTCCAATATGTGGTCACCCATACAGTAAAGAAGTTCTTCCTGCTCTGCTCATCATTTAGGAAAGATAAAAAGTGTATCTTCATGTCTAAATATTATTTTATCAATATATATAACATATGATTACAAGTACTTGGAAGAGAGTGATATTCAGACACACAGTACTGAGGCAACGCCCACATTTTTACCAGATCAGAAGACAGAAGAACCAGATTTTTACCAGATCAGAAGACCACAACCCAAAATACTAGGTTTAACACTCACAGCAGCAGTCCCGGGCATCTTCGTCTCCATGGTATCTCCACCGCTCCCTCTAAAACACAGTGAGATTGTGCCACATGTTGTAGAAGCCCAACTGCCTGTCTGTCTCAAATCTGTGTCAACACAGTCACTTTGTATCTGCAGTTTTTGTAAAAAACAATAGTTCAGCTGCCTCGACAGATATCTTAAGGCAAATAAATTTACAGGGAGGTCAGAGGTAGAATGATGCTCATTACAGACCATAGGTGAAGAAGCAATATTTTTAGTTACTTGTCAGTCGAGAAAAAAGAGCCCATCATAAACACTTTGGCACTGAAGACAGAATGCTCATCAAAGCAGCAACAAGACTGCTTGGATGCCAAGCAGCCTGGGTGTGGGATGAGGCTCTAAAACTTGAAACAAGGCCACAGGTAAGGAAATGGGAAGAGTACAAATAATATTACTTTGCATTTTCTGTCACCTTTCATCTGTGTGTCTTAGAGACACACAAGATGAAAGCAAAAGGGGCTATTTGCTTTAGTGTGTTTCTGTGGGAGCTGAGACATCACATGGATGAATAATGTATCTGAGGTTATGCACCAAGTTAAAGATGGATCCAAGAAGCCTCCATTTCCACTTGCCAGCTGCAACTTATCTTTTCACCACCTTCTCCTTTTTATCACTTCTACATGTTAGAGCTAAAACTGGATTTCTGGAGGCTGCACTAACCACTGCCAACAGCTCGACTTCACATGTTTGAATATCTTACAAAAATTAACTTGCTGCAAATAGGAAATAGCCAAAAAGTGTTTAATACCAGACACCAGAAGAATTTAAGTGCTTGCATAAAATCAGTAAATAAATAAATCAATAAAGGAATGCCACTTCATTCTGACTAGAAATGTAACGTAGTCACCTTGGAATGTAGTTTAAAAGAAACAAACAAATAAAAAAGGCTTAGTGTCTATATCCTGAAGGCAACATTTACCACTGCCACCCAGCAAATTAGTCATTATTAATGGTATAGCCCATGTAACTTCTGAGAAATACACTTGGACAGAATTTTGTACAGTTTTGGCACAGGGGCTCTGTTCAAAAATAGATTTTCCATGACAGATGTCTGCATATGCTTCAAAATTCAGCAGTTCCTACATGCAATTCCAATGATGAGGAGTGAAGAAGAAATGGTGTCAATCAAACACTCCATTTCAGCTATTGTAAAACTGGCACAACACATGACTATCAGTTTACTGTGTATCAGTTTCCAAAAGTGCACTATGCAGGATCATTTCTGCTGGGATCTCAGCTGGGTGTCTTGTGCTGTTTGACACGTAACAATTGAAACCAGTGTAAAATGAATGCAAAGCAGTATAAAATATTACCAGAGTCACACTCTTCACTCTCTACTCCCTGGAGTGTACAACGACATAAAATGCATGGTATGTGAACATCACAGTCCCACCTAGATCTCTGTAGGTTAATAATACTTTTTCCCTTCCATTTCCTTGAAACAGGTTTTACAGTGAATGAAAATCCTAATGACTTATGCACCAAATGAATGAGCAAAACAACCAAGAACAGACTCAATCTTTTCAGATTACTTACTGTTGCCCCAGTGGCCCAACACCACCACAGAAATATTTGGCAAATTTCTCAGCCTTAAGAGGACACATTTCCATGTTGCAGAACACATCAGCACTTTAGATAACATTGCTCATGGATCTGCTAAAAATCAAATAGACGTATAATTGTATCATCATCTTTCTTTTCCAGCTGATCTCCATTTGAAGCCCACCAGTATGGGTAACTTTCACTCATACAGTCTACAGAGTAAAACCTTAAATAAAGACAGTACTTCATTTATTCATGGCTGTGACCAAGCAGGAAAACAGAAGAGTAAATCTCTGTCTTCCTCACTACAACATCCAGTACTTTTCTTTGTCAAAACACCAAAATTGCAGGTAGTAATTTGAACATAAAAAAATATTAAGACAGTAGACAAATATTCAGTGATGGACTTTTTATTCTGTGAGTTAGCAACTCATTGATGAAACTCAAAATGCCTTTATCATATGCTGCCTTTATCATATGCTGAAGCTGCAAAGGATTCCAACACCAAAATCTGAATCTCATTCAAATCAACTACATTAGAGTGCTGAAAATAGGTAACTGCTCCAATAAGTTGATTCAGTTGCTGTTTAATCTCCACTTTTACTCAGGCTGTTTTAACTCAATTTTTGTTTGAGAAAAAGAAAAATCAGCTGCAGTGATGTTTGGTTTGGTTTGCTGTTTCATACTAGAAAAAAAAGTTATGCCTAAATTCCTGTAACTGACCTCTGGAGGCTGATCTCCTGCTGTGTATTCTCCTTCTTGGACAACTCTGGAGGAGGTATACTCACTTATTAAAATCTGAAATGGTTTACTAACTGGTCCAGAAGACCATGATGGGTCAGAAGACCTCTGCTGAAAAAGCAGTGTCTGATGAAATGACCAGCTGCTAGAAGCCAACGTACTACTTCCAAAACCAACACAGCTTTACTGTTTCCCACATTTAATTTTTGTCTTCGATTTTCATGTGTTGCTTTTGAGGCTGAACTTCTCAAAATTCGTTTTTGATGGCTGCCCATGGCATGTCTGCCTTCACACAGAACCAAAGGGGGAGGTTTACTGACACTGTAAATAAACCTGTGGTTTCTACCGAACGGTTTCCACATAAGTTTACTCGGTCCCCCTCTCAGGTTTTTGATTAACTGGATTAAAAACACATAGCAACCACTGCAGGTATCAACCTGAACTCCAACCATTCCTAACAGTACTGATGGGACTCCTAATACATCTGAAACCCCATCACAGGACATCTGACACTCTGAAAAACAGCCGTTCCCTCGAGGGTGGCTCACTCAGCCGAGATCGATAGGAATAGAAACGTCACTTGTCGCTGCTGAAGTGCTTTGATTTGTATGATCTGTACAACAGGCAGCAGAGACAAGATGACAATGTGTCCCCAGTTTGCTTCACCAGACCCTGGCAGCCTTCATATTGATCTTGGATTAAATCTGAGCTCTCCCTACGCTGTTTCTTTGAGGATGCAGACGTGCTGTCTAATGCAACTCTTACCCTTAGTCTCTGCACAAAGATCTCCACTATCTACACATCTTTTTCTCAGTTTCTGAGGAACAACTTACTGAGACTTTTGTCTCAGTAAAATTTCAGTACAATATAATGTTGTACTGAAAGAATTCTAGAGGGCTTTCCAGAGATTGAATATAAAATAACATGACTAAAAGTGATGTATTTATTGCCACTCCATGCATTTACAGATCATGGGTACCCTTTAGATTTTTTATTTATTTTTTTTTAATTTGCCTTGTACTTGCCAAAGAACAAAACACAGCAGGTCCACCCATCTTGTCATACTAGTTTGGGGATTTTATTAATTCAATGTATCCTGAGAGGGGACAAAACTTTTCCTTAGGGAATTTGAGAAAAAAAGAGATTAGTAATTTTTAATTCTCAAATGTAAGAATAGAATAGATAAAAATAAAGTGAGAGAAAATTTACATCTGCAAAACAATGTTTCTGTCAAGAAACAATACCTGTATTGATTTAAAAGGAATCATGCATATGTACTGCATTAAGGATATATAGTCTTCTCCTTTTAAAACATGCCCAAATAGTTGGAAAGAGGATATTTTTCAGCCTTGCATGGAATTATGCTTGAGATGCTAAACTCCCAATAGTCTATTCTCAGCACTTGCATGTTGCTATTTTATCTAGTTTTAATAGGTTTTAAACCCAGTTTAAGCTAAAAATTAATGAGGACAGTAGCTAAAAGACATAAACCACACTTACCTTGGGTATATTGTAGATGATTTTACACATAAAACTGTGCACTTTTACAGGACACTACTGAAGATGAATGCCCTCATTTAAGAAACAGTAGGATGTCGCTTGTGATCAATTAGTGAAAATCCTATGTGTACAACTGGCTGTCACACCAGCCTATTTCACTGAACACTGAGAAAATTGAGCCATTTCTCTGAATTTTCAGCTCCATTTACCCTACGCATTTATTAAACAAATCTTTAAGTCCTTAACCAATTATCTGTAGAGATCTACTTAAAAGGAAAGTATAAAATTAATTAATAACAGACAGCTCATGACGTTTCTTTTATAAATTAGGTCTTATCTGGTACTTTATCTGTAAATATTGTAGTACAGCAATTGTACCTCATTGACCTTTTCCATCTTCTCCCTGAAAGATAAGCAGAATGAGGCTATTGTAGTAGACAGGATTGCACAACCTTTTAAGCACATTGCTTTCTGCTTAGAGAAGAATCTACACCTGACTGATAACAGTTTGCTTTTTAGCCAGAAATGGCTACTTTTAGCTTAACCCAACAGGATACATTTCATTAGGAAGAAGGTCAGTCTTTCCAGTTACAAACATATGAATAAATAACAACAGAAAGCACCCTCCCTTCTGCAGAAACCATTTAAGGGATGATTCCTAAGAGGCTCAAAATGGACTGAAGACAAACTCACTCCTAATGAATATTGATGTCAGATAAACATCTTGGAAGTGCCCCTGAAAGCCTGTATAAAGACTTTCAGTTAGCTTGGTTTTATTTTTTAATAAAACTGCTGATTTAATAAAAATGTTTCCATAACTCAGTCTGACAGGTTGATTTCCCACCTGAAAGAAGGCAGCCCCTTCAACCTGAAACCACCTACAGAGCCAACCACATGCTCACTGCTGCCCTTTATTCCAGAGATACTTGGATACTGATGGGGAACCAGCAGAGCACTGGAATAAAATCAGGCAATATATCTTGAAACATGCTGCAGTGTGTTGGGATTAGAAACACATCTACAAAAAGATAAATGTGACCAAGAAAGATTATCACAAATCTGCAGGGTAATCTTCATTCAGCACCAAAGCTACCAAAGTCCAATTTAAAAGTTTTCAAGGAAATTAAAAGGTGTTATTAGAAAGACTCATTGTAATAAGTACAAACCCATTGCGAAGCTTCTAAAAGCAAAAACAAGAACCATTTGTGGATCTTTCATTTTTGTTGTTTGTACAATGAAGCATAACCAGCTAATAAAGTAAGATTGCTACTCTTCACATAAAGATTAAAACATTGTGAACTTAGCTGAAACTTCACAAAATTTTCAGGCACTGCATTGTTTGAGTACCCGTTGATTTAGCCAGCAAAAAATCGTGATGCTGTGAATTTCTCCAATTTGTGTCTAGATTTACCAAACGCTCAGGTTTGTAACCTTCTCCTCAACTCCAAACCATTTTTCACTGACAAGTCACTTTCTTCCCCATTAGAAAAAGACAGACAGGAATGTTGCACCCTGAAGTCAGATCAAAGCTTTGGAAATATGAACTGGTATGACTGGCTGTTCTTTCTATAACAGATACTATTCATACTTTAAAGAAATTCTCAATTCTCTTCTCTTTCTTGTCTGACTATTCTGTCTCCTTATTTTTCAATCTTTATTTTATGTACTCCAGGAGCTCTTGCTTTCTATAGCTCTGATTCAGGAAGTGTGTTTAAAGTATAGTCTAATTTAAGCCTGTACGTAGATCCTTATGGAGGCAAGGCATATACTTAAGTGCTATTCTAGATGAATGCCTTTTTCCCTCCTCTCTGCCATTTTTATCCCCTAGAGGGTCTTTACCAGGTAAAACACAGCTCTAATTGTGTTAATCCCACTAATTTATGGTTTATTCAGAAAGGATCAAGATAATTTTAAACTCCCTACTGCTTAAAAACTTCTGGTTTTTATCATTTGTTACTGCAAATTAGTATTAAATGTAGATGAACTAAATAGGTATTCAATTTCTGGCCTTACATGGTTGGAAATAAAGGTAAACAGCACTGAACTGTCGTTATTAAAGGACTAAAGTTAAAAAGGAAGCCCATTTTTATCTTAGGTCCCCACAATCTGGAAAAATAAAGATCCATATTGAAATAGGAGTGGTAAGAAATCGTAAAAAGCTGACAGTTCATTACTGTAAAACAGCAAAAAGCTCTGTGTGAACTCTTACAAGGTACGAGGACACGCTTCTATAATTTAAAAATAGTTTGGAGAAGGAGACAATTTTAAATGCAACTTTTTGATAGCAATATTAACACTTCCTGAGGTGTAACCACTGTCTTAGTACCATTATCCTGACAAGTACATTAATGCAAACACTTGCTTTGAGAAATTGTTGGCTTATATTCTTCTTTCATCATCAAATCACAACCTCACTACTAAGGACAATACAAAACCCCAGACAAATGCTTTGCTTCTCTGATGTGAGCCCGCACTTAAGATGTTCAGTTCTGTACCTTTCTAAATGAAACAAGTGTGGCTTATTTGCTCAAAAACAACCAACAAAACTTTAAAAAGATTGATTTTTTGTTTTTGGTATAAAAGCATTATTTTCATAATCTTCTAGAACGAAACATAGCCCAGGATTTTAGCTCAAGAACTCATCCCTGATCTTTTCTGTCCACATTCTTAAGAGATTATTTTAATTTTGTGTCTTCCAGCCAATGACAAAAATACCTCAGCTTGAAATCCACAGTGGACCTTCCCTTTAAACACAAGGGCTTGCTTTGTCCAAAAAGAGATGATCCTCAGCTGCCAAGCCTGTTGATATAAATCAAACTCCAGTCTATAAAATTCTAAAGGAAGAATTGGCATTTCATGGGACAATCGGTTAAAAATGTTATTGCCTTAAAAGCTACAGGTTTAGTCCTTCAATGTGATGTTCATTAAATATAAGCAGAGAGAGCACATAATGGAAAAAAAAGCTGCTGGAAAAAAAGCCAAAACATGATCTTCTGGAATTTCTGTAACAATCCATGTTCACATTTCGCAAATTAAACAGTGACTATGAAAACAAGCTTGACATAACATATCTTCAATTGGAGTTTCCATTTCACTCAAGTGCTTGCACTGTGTTAAATGTCAGAGACAGAATGTGGCTTGTACCTGCAACAACATCACCCAGTAAAAATTTGAGCAGTAATTGCTTAAGAAATTAAATTAATTTCTCAGACCAAAAAAAAAAAAGAAACAAAGATCTGCCAGATTACAGAGAAGAAGAACAATGAGGTTTTTGAAATATTCTGCTGGAAGTGAACTGTGGCACTTACCAGGAAACTGTGATGTGGGGAAGCAATAGGGGGGCAGTATTTAAAAATTACAGATTAAAATTAATTGTCTTGATTGAATCACCAGTTTAAATAAACACATTTATTTATTTAAAAATATTTGCCATATACATATATATATATAAAGCCATCTTTGGTTACTTTCTTTTTATAACTAGGAGTAAAATTACAGGGGGCTGGATTAGTATCACAGCTGCACTCCCTCAAAACATCAGTGACTCACAGATATGCCTTTTAATGCAGAATGTTCTCTTTAGTGTTACAGAAAAAATATGTGATTTCCTCCATTCTGTGGGAACTTTGGCTTCCTGAGAGCACCATTTAGCTTGTTCTCATAAATCTTCCTACCAAATGCAGAGAGCTCAGTAAAATTCACTCTCTTACTTAATCAAACTTATTTTATAAGGCCTTTTTAAAGCAACATCCAAGTACTTAAATTAGCTCTCTCTACTGTTCACTGCTGCTTTCAGCTCCTAATTTGTTAATTTGTATGCCCATGTGAAACCACCGTATCAAAAATAGAAGAGCACAAGTTACCTTTGCATATGTTATTATTGAGACTTTAATCAGACACACAGTTTTTATAAAAGATTAGGAACGTGATGTTCCAAAGTAAAAGTTGTGCAATTGTTCATACTAAACAATGAAAACTTTCGCTTCATCCAAGGTTTTTGGAAAACCTTTTTGTGGAGTGAGAAGAAAAAAATGTTTCCTGTAATAAACAAGGGAATTGCAGAGGGTTTTTTGCCAGTTGTCTCAACAGTTTTCGTAGAGCAATCCTTGATATTGCTAAGTTAATGCTGAGTGAATTAGGAATACGACAGTTAATCTATAAAGCTTTAGCCTTTGCACACGGATGCTTGCATGTAACTACAAAATCTGCTGGTTTAAGTCCCAACAGGGCTTCCCAAGGTCTAATAGGATCCTTTCACTGCTAAAACTCGGGCTATTGTAAATGGGTTATAATGCTACTTTTATTTATGTAATATATAAATATGTATTTTATTTAATCAATTAATGGGTTAAATAAAAATTGTATATATCTATAAATATATAAATATAATATATAAAAATAAATAAATGTTACTCTTCTCACAAGCATTTAAAAAATCTCTTCTATTCAGTCACCTTTTGCCCTCCCCATAAATATGAGCTTGCGGCAGGTAAAATGATCAATAATCCATGAAGGCCGGATGTGAAGTCTCAGCAGGACACGTGGCTCTGCTCAAACTGAAGGCTCAGTTGGAACTTATTAAAGAGCCTTTCAAAAAGCACAGTATTTTCATTGCTACTGGTCGGATTGTGTCAGCATTACCATCACAAAACCCTATTGTCCATCATTTGTAATTTAGACAAAAGTGGCCAAATCGCAGAAGTGACTTTGAATTTTCTGGATTACTAAAGAAATTTATGGGAGGCAACTCCCAGCACTGTTAAACAATTCAAACGTGTGCTGCAAAGCAATAATGGAAAACTTGTGAGAGCACTGGAAAACTTTTTCCTTTCAAGTGATTCAAATTGATTTTGCTTAAAACAATGACAGTCTATTAGTCCATAGTAGCTGCCAAAATACAGCTCAGTGCTGTAAGAGATGTACAAGAACAAATTTCCAGTGTTAGATTTAATTCTCTCTAAATCAGGCATGAAACAGTTTGTTGTCTTGCTGTGCTTCTCAAGTCCCTTAAATAAAGAGGTAATCTATAACTCATTATAAACAATACCCAAAACAAAGAGGAACGAAAAGAAAGAAAGAGACATTTCATCCTGAAGTCCAATGGTTCTCAAAGGAACTTCCATGTGACTACATGTAAGATTACAACCCATTTACAATAGCCCGAGTTTTAGCAGTGAAAGGATCCTATTAGACCTTGGGAAGCCCTGTTGGGACTTAAACCAGCAGATTTTGTAGTTACATGCAAGTATCCGTGTGCAAAGGCTAAAGCTTTATAGATTAACTGTCGTATTCCTAATTCACTCAGCATTAACTTAGCAATATCAAGGATTGCTCTACGAAAACTGTTGAGACAACTGGCAAAAAACTCTCTGCAATTCCCCTGTTTATTACAGGAAACATTTTTTTCTTCTCACTCCACAAAAAGGTTTTCCAAAAACCTTGGATGAAGCGAAAGTTTTCATTGTTTAGTATGAATGATTGCACATTTACTTTGGAACCTCATGTTCCCAAAGAAGGTTCCTTATTTATTCCATACTCCCCCTCCCCTACTGCTCCCTACACATATTTTCAGTAACAGAAAATGTGTCTATATGGACAAAGAAAATATCAGTAAGTTACTACACAGAGATAGCCACAACTTATTCATAGGCTTTGTTTATCCTTTTGGAAAACATCATGTTAGAAGTTAGCTCCCAGAGGAACATTACTTGTTAAAATTAAAGGGGTCACCTGCAAAAACATTAAAAATAGGTGTCCTTTCTTGAATTCAAGACCGAGAAACACTGCACAGCTTTCCCCTTATCTCAGTCATTATTAACTTAATGCTTAACATCTCAGTGTTTGTACAGGAAAAAGAGAGGAAAAAGGAGCAGCAGACAGACATTCTACTAACCAGCAAGAGAACAGCTCAGACCATGCTGCAAGAGTGACACAGAACTCTCACTGAGCAGGTCTGACAGAGCTCCTTCCATTTTCTACACTTGTGTGAGCCCATCATGTTATTTGGGTATCACAAAGAGAAACTAAATTGTTATTGCAATGTGCTCACCACGACAGGGAACATTATCTCCTTCATAGAGATGGAATAGTGAAGCAAAAAAATAGTCACCAAAACCACCTGGAGACTATAGGAAGGGGATTTGGTAGAGTTCCTCAAACCCTTGACAATAAATCACTTTTCTTCTGAAACAACAGCAGCTTGGCTATCAGCACTCCAGCACAAGCAAAAATGCATAATTCCATGCCATTCTTGGAGTGAGAGGGAGCTGGGTTTGGCAGGGTCTTCCCTGACTCAGCCTAGTTAATACCAGCAGTGGGAAGGCATTCAAGTGTTTTCCTTCCAGCAATACAGCAATTCTGCTGGCAGAAATATTGGCATTTTTTACAAGGCTGATGCAGAGAAAAGCAGGAGGAACCACTTCCTGCCTCAAAGCTGCCTCATTCCAACCTCAGGTGCATGAATTATGCATGGACACACCACACTCACTGGAAAAACTAGGAATACAGTCAGTGGGCAAATACATTCATTCTGAGAAGCAATGGTCATTGGGATACTATGCTAAAGGATGCTTCAACTATATATCAGAAAGGCCCTAGAACACTGAAACACATTGACTGGACAAGAAATTGGGAAGTAACATGGACAGAAACAAAGGTATGTCAGTCTTACAGAAGATTCACCCTTACTAACAGTTTATTAAAACCATTTCTTCCCTGAATCCTCTGAACAGCTTTGTAAGGATAGATGAGAGCAGAATGCTCCTTAGCCACAGTTATAGTGGATAATCAGGCAATTAGTGGCAGCTCTAATTAGCAAATGATGGCTTGTCTACAGTACAATGCAAATGTGTTTGATTCATATCCCATACTCTGACCCAGCTGTATCACACATGACACTCAAACACTTTCTTAGAGTAACCAGTATCTAATTTCTGTGGTCTTCCATAGTATCACACCAACTCCCCAGGCCCTGAAAGCTAAAACAAAAGAAGATAAGTACCAAGGAAGAAGAGGAATGAGAGAGCCAGCAAACACACTACTTGCAACACATGCAAACACTGCTGTGAAAAAAGAGCTATGATCTGACCATCCATGTCCTGTAAAAGATTTTCCTCCCACTCAGCTTCATTAGAGTGGGAAAGGCTCAGCACAGATCCAAGTTATCTAAAGAATATCAGACATCAAGGAAATTAAGGGAAACCAAAAAGGTTGCATCAAGTGGAAGCAAAAGGAGATGAAATCAGAGGAAAAAGATTTAATGAGTTCCGTGAGAAAGAAATACATATGTGAGACTGACAGCTCTTAGAACACTGAATAACTTCTGGAATCAACCACTTTGGATCTATTTAAGGTAGGATCAAGGCAAGCACAAAAAAAAAAACAAAACCAAAAAAAAAAACCCCAAAAAGTACCGCAGGGAGCAATCAACACCGAAAGAGAAAGACAGAATAAGTAGGTCTTATTTCACCTTTAGCTTAGACATTTCTACATTTATCATTAGAAATTTTTGCTATGCTTTTTTTTGTTTTAATTATTAGAATGACTATGAAATGATTGAAAGTGAAATAGTTAATGCTATAAGCATTCTGGTCTGTTTTTGAATGGAATTCACAGCTGTATTTCATACAAGAAAATACTGAAATGTCTAAACAATCTCTACTGTTTAGGTGCATATAACCAAAATAAAATCTTGACAATGCTGCTTTAGAATATTATTAGCATGGTAAAACAAATAGATCCCTTGAAGAACATTCCTCACCTGTTTTAAGAAAGAGGAAGGCTGATATCTGGAGGATCTGGACTCAACCCCAAGTAGCTGTGAGAAATAAGGGTGTGTGAAATGCTTCTGTCGAAATGCAGACCACATAATCTCTGATGTAATCAGAGATTTCTCCAACCTCATTTCTGGTTTTATTCAAGGATTTGGAACAGTTTTACAAAATATCTTGAAACTAGTGTAATCAGTGACTTCACATCAGAATTATTCCCTGCATTCATACCAATGCTTCTGCAAACCACTGAGACTGAGAAGCTCAACAGAGGTGCAGAATCAATGTGTACAAGCAGTGAAACCTGAACACTTTGATTTTTCACATTCCTGACTGATGAGGCTTTGGGCAATTCAGTTTATCTGTAAAAAGAAAACAGCTGGTGTCCAGAAAGCCTCTGAGGTTTGAATTTGAGGTAAGCACAGTGCCCTGGTAAACATGGGAGTCCCTCCTCCCTTACTCACAGGTGCCACAGTCCAACAGGTAGCCCCAAGGCCCGGAGAGCAGACAGGATGTCTCCTCCTCCCTGTATCCATGAGTTCCCCAGAGGGATGGAATGAGGAGGATGGCTGGGGCTCCGTGTCCCAGAGCAAGGAGAGACAGAAGACAGAACAGGCTGAGGCAGGAGGGGCAGAAAGGACAGGACCACAGCACAGCACCTGCTTTGCTTTCCCAGGGTGACCTATTTTAGACTGCTCTACAATCACAAATGGGTACAGACCCACAGCACAGGTCAGATCTAAGAAGTTTAAAAAGGTACACAGGCCCTATATAAGGTCCAAGGTAACAGTAAGGCAAGTTTTGCCAAAGCTGCTAAAAGATGAAGCAGAGCCCATTAAAACAGCCAGAGCCAAAGAGAGCAGGATGTGCTTGCTGAGCACAAACGTCAGTCACAAAGCAGATCTTCAGGCTGTGACACCACGCTACAGGTGCAGTGTATTTTCCCATTATTCATCACGGAAACCTTTGAAAGTGTTCTGAATTTAACCAACCCTGTCTCACTGATCCCCTCCCTGTGCCTGACACATCAAGGCCTGAGCCCTGCAGTCTGTTCTATCATCTCCCTCTATGATTTCCATTGGGAATTGCAGTGTGGTTTCTCATCGAGTCTTTGCTGACTCCTCTTTTTTTTTTTTTTTTTCAGACTATCCCAAGGCCCCAGTAAGCCTATTTCATAGATTCACAGAAGCTGGAGATGGAAAAGACCTCGGTCATCCAGGACATTCCTGTGCTTCCCCTCCCTCCTCTGCCGTTTGTCCAACATGTGATTGTTTCCTACCATGTATTTCTTTCCTGCTTGATGACCTGGTAACATCTGATTTATCCACTCCATAAAATAACTGCAGATAATTAATTACATGCCTTCAGTGAATATAAAGCAAACTGCCTACCCAGAACTCAAGCTCCCACACTAGCGCACAGCCAACTGAATTCATTTACAAAGCAAACAACAATGTTGCTCCCCAGCTCCTTAAATTACTACTGGAGGCCTTGAAACATTTGCTGTAACTTTCAGGATTTGACGTTTTGAGTTTAAGGTTACTTTTTCCCACTGATCCACTTTGATTTCTACTAATTTTCTGCTACATGTTTTACTCAGTTTCATTTACAATTTAGTTATCACAGAAAAGGAGCAGTCTTGGGATCTGGATTGGTTTGGTTCCCCCTCCTTCTCCTCAACTTCAACCAGCAAGCCTGACTGTGTTGTAATAGCAAGAGAGCATGAAATGTGTTTAAGCAATGAATAATATCTGAGGAAAAGGATATAGTGAAAAGAGTTTCACTTAACAAAACTCTCATTTGGCATTTTGTTGTAAATATTTTTTAAAGGTCAACTCCTCTTGAAGGACTTTAAAGGTTGAATAGGAAGATCTCAATATCTGAACAAAATATAATATCCATGAGGTAGTGAAGCAGTGCAACAATGTTATGGATGGGGAGTTTGACAAATTACAAGGTCAGCAATCATCATACTTCACCTCCTTAATTTTTGGACTTACTATTTACACTCCATAATGCAAAAAGTATACAAGCTTTCTTATGCTTCTTTTGCTGCTTCACACATAGTTCTCCCCCCACCCCATATGTATATCAGTCAAGAATACAAAAGCCACAGTATTTTTGTCTCACCTATGTTCACTCCCTTTTCATCTTTTTCCCCCACCAATCTCCTAAATCTACCTCTCAGACAGCATGAAAACAAGCAGGTACACTGAATTATATGAAAGAGTTAAAATATTTAATATCCATCTCATTTACTCTCACGTTCATTACTCTTGTGGTTCATTTGCTGATGAAATGAGAAGTAAATAACCTCTGAACAAAAGGACAGACCTGCACAGATGTTGGAGAAGCTTCCCATAGTGAAGCAACCTGAGGGACTGTACAAGTAACCAGAACGCTCTCGAGAAGGCACATTTCCTTCTCTTTTCAATACTAAACAAAAATTTCTTTCATGTATGGACTCTTCCTTTAAGCCCCACAAGATAAAATTTGTATGAAACAAATCATAATACAATATGGGCAAGACAACAACAGTAGGCTGACTGACAGTAGGTTAATGGACCAGTTCCTACAACGTTAGGAAAAGGCCTGGTCCTGACATTCCTCTCAGGATGCCATGTCTCCCAAAATAAGCAGCTCCATTCATGAATTGGTCAACTTGTCTACTTTTTATAAACCGTCTCTTCTGCTGTGCCCTTCATGTCTCCAAAGGAGAAACAGCTAACAGTACATTAGGGGTGGACCAAATATTTTCCAAAAAGACTGACAGAAGAACATATACACAGTGACTGATCTATCTCTTGGTCTTATTTCTATTTTATATTAAGAAAAACATTACGTATTTAGTTTTGCATACAGGCCAAGAGTAGGTTAAGAAAAACAAAAATCTTACTGCCAATCAGATATACAAAATATCTGAAAGATATCGTCAGTGCATTTGAATCTTCCTTCACAGGCTTGTTCCACTCAAATCCCTTAAAGAACCTCGAAATCCAGCTCTGAAGTTGCCTTGCCCTAAACCTGCAAGATGCTATACATTAGGGTGTAAATGTACAGAACAGGAAAGCACATCTGGAGGGTTTGGTGGGGTGGCAATGATAACACAGCCACTGTCATCCTGTTTGGAGGATGGGAGGGAGAACCCACGAGCTCCTGTGATATGCACCAGTATTTTCTAATTATATTCTCAAAATACCAACATCCAGCCCTTCAAACTTACAAGTTTTTCACTTTAGAATTGGAAAATCTTCAAGCCCCAAAACTCTGTGGTTTGGGACACCATCACCACATCCAGTGAGCTAGATTTCCTCTTTTTTTGTGTATTAATGTAATAATTGGATGAAAGTCCCCATGCAGTTCAGATTATCATAAATTCAATTTTCCCAGCTGTCAAAACCAAAGAAGATACATACTCTATGTGGAGGATAATTATTGAGGATAATCTTGCCTTTGAAACAACTGAGATGTAGTGTAGGGTGGTTTTTAAGTGCTACTGGAAAGAAACAGCTGAAATTCAAGTATTTCCTAAAGCTACCTACAATACCTTCATTCCCTGAACAGACAGATCAAACTTCTATGGCTTGTACTTTATGGGGCTTTTTCCTTCTGAGAATCTCCCTGCTGTCAGCAAAGGTTTTTGAAGCTCATTCAAAACCCCAAATATTTGGAGGTGCAGCCTGAGCTCTGCTAATCAAGGCAAGAGCTTATTTATAACATCACTGCTTGGCTCATAATCTCCCAAAAGCCTCCCCTCTTTTCTTTATATGTGAGACCTGAAACTGGCCTTTAGTCTTTAATACACCATGAAACCAGGACCTGATCTCTCCCCATTACACAGAGGGTTGTTTCTGACACACATTCTCTTTTTGAGGAATTCAATCCATGTTACAGCTCTCAAGAGATTAACTGCTGCTAGAGTACAATCATAGGAACTAAGGTTTACTCTGACTCCTAAAAAGTTTTGGGTTTTTTTTCCCTCCCTTTGTTTGGATAAGGTTTGTTAATTCTTGTATTAAAAAAAAAATTGTGGGAGAAGGGAATTAGAAGTATTCAAACTATTAAGTGACAGTAATTGTTATTTCATAAGCCTGAAAATCCTCTTTTTTTCCATGGACCAAAACCCTTTCAGATTCTCTGAGCAAAAATGTACTGGATTAACTTCTCTTATGCACTTCAAGAATCTCTAGGCCAGGAGAGGTGACACAGAAAATAATTTATGGTTATTCACAAGGGGAAACTCTGCAAAATCTTCCAAAAATGCAAGCATGCCAGCAGCTCCTGCTGTGATCAGGAGTATCACTTGCAGCACTGCTTTAACCACTGTTTCACCTCCACACTTGTCAAGGCATAAATCTTTCATTATGGTTGGGAATAACTGAATGACACCTGGGAACAGTATTAAAGGAAAAGATGAAAAAACACCCTAAAGCTTCCCACATTTCCTTAAACCAGATCTATCCCAAATATTATGGTCAGGTTCACCTTAAATATACTCATTTTATGTTCAGAGCATTCCTGAAGTGGAATAAGAGATAAAGTTGTCCATGCTCTACAGTTAACACTGACTGAATATTTCACTAGTGACCACATATAGACAAACCATTTTTCTCACATCAAAATATATAAGCCTATTTAAAAATAAGAAGAGATAAAATTCATTAGGTTTCAAAAAACTAGACTTCAGGTTCACTCTGGTGATTTACTAGTAACTGCTAAAGATGGGCTTGTGCTTCTGTGGAGTTTATTGGATTGATGTTCAAGATATTAAACAACTCAGGAAGAGTAATTATTGTATTTAAAATATAATATGTTTATGTACTCAGAAATATATGATAAACCTACAGGCAAAAGGGTATCATAATACCTAAGGGTATCACAATCTAAGCGTAAGCTATCAACCATTTGGAAAGAACTGTCTGAAATAGAAACATTTATGTATTTTATGCATTTGTTTTCAACCTGTAGTCCTTGGACCACTTCTAAGATGATCTGCAAAAGCTACCTAAGAAAAGGGAGCCCACTGCCAAGCTTAAATTCACCATATAGATATCTGCTTTTCCAAAGGAAAAATAATAATCAGGATCTGAAAATCAAAAAACAATGCTGAAAAATATTATTTCATGTTGTTGCAGGATTTCTCTGTTATGCTGGGCTGATAAAAAAATTCTAGGATGCAAGATGATCAGGGAAGCAATTTCACTGTCTCCCTGTGTTTATAAGGTATCTCTTAAAAGCACACCGAGTGTAAAAATATTTACAAAATTATAACTGTCATCGTCATTAATAGAAAAGTACTACTCTATCAAACATAAATATTTATATATCTCAAAGTAGATCAAAGAAGTGAATTTACATTTAATTAATAACATACGATGACATTTCAAGTACAAATTTATCTCCATATTTGTAAGTCACTCCATTAAACCTGTGACAGAAACTCACTGGGATAAAACCATATGAGGCCTTTATGAATGTCCCTACACTAAACTGATGGTTGAGGATACATCAATTCCACTTGGATAAATTTAAATACAATATTTAAACAAACTGAGCACTAAATAGTTTTGTGTCAGTCACAAATATGCTGACAGAGAAATCCATTCACCTTTATTTTTAGCTACCTCCCACCTCACACATCAATACCTCGTTTGAGTATTTTCTGCTGATTGAACATTCAGCTCAAGTAAAATTTCAAATGTAGAGATTTATATTTGACATGCCTAATTACAGCTGAATCAGCATGTATGGTACAACATGTTAGAAAATACTTCCCACTGACATTTTAAAATGTATGGTTTACATGCAACAACTGTGGAAAAGGTAAAACATCTTTGTTCACAGTTTTGCTCCAACTAACTTACCTTCTTTCAACAGAAAGGAAATCTCACAACAGTTTCAGAGACATTTTTATATGTGTATACATATAAACATTTACATATGTACACACACACATACACACAAAAGATCATATTTTGGCAATACAGGGTTGCTATATGAGAGTATTCCTCTGCTTTTCTTGCTCTGTACAGATTCTTAAATAAATAAACCATATCTGGTCAAATGTTTCAACAATAGATCTGTTTCAAATCCAGTTATACCTTTTCACATTAATTCAATCCTCCTCAGACAGGTACAAACTTGAAAATTTCACTAAGTACCTAAATGAAAATACCTAGGAAAAAAAAAAGTTTGGGGCTTTTTTCTTCTTTTAAAATTGAGAATTTTAAAAAATATTCCATGGAATCACATGGCTATTATTTCACTCAAGTTTTTTGTATCTGAAAAATACAACCATTTCTTCTTGATGCTTTTTTTCTTGAACAGAGTGAGACTGTTGAAATCTAAAGTTGCACATCATCAGAATATCTAAATTCAAGCCACCAGAGAAGTGAAAGTATGATGAACAGGAGTGGGGAAGAAAGGGATGTCCCGCTACCATAACACCCTTTTGCCTTTTTAACCTACTGTTTCAGTGGAGGTTGGAAACACTTTGTATCTCACTGTTTCAGGGTCTCATCTTGCCTTGTAATACACCACAAATGTGTTGCAGAAAAAAAAATGAGATAAGTAATGTGCTCTGATATGTCTTTCTACCAATTTCCTCTTCTCTCACAGGAAAAACAAAGAACTAGTGTATAATGTCTTTCATGTCCCCATTTGACAGAAACAGTTTCCAGAAAATGATCTCTTTACAATAAAAAAATTGCTATGAAGGTGATTTTTTTTTACATGATGGATTCAGTCATGTCAAATTTATGACTTATTCCTCTACAAATACTTCAGGTCCCTGAGCATTTAAAGGTCCTTCTAACTGTTGAATGGACTGCTTTTGTTTCCCATGAAAGAGATTGTAGCTTGCACAGGATAGAAGTGAGCACCCCACAGCATCCACATCTCTGCTATAGCTTGTGTAAAAGACTTACCCAACCTATAAAAACATATCTTTCCTGAGAAGGCTTCTGAAGTGGCATACACAAGCCACAGTAAGGACCAAATCATTAATTTCAAAAATCTAGGTTTTTTTTTTCAAGTGTTTCTGCCCTCCAGATCAGCACATACTCTTATATATTGCTCCTAAGTATTCAGAACAATGACACTGCCCCTCAAGCAGAGAAGTGTTTCAAGAAATCTGCACACCAGAGGCCAAGAGCAGATACCAAAGATTAACAGCAAAGCCTTTGCTCATCACTGTCCTATTAACATGTTTAACAAGCTGTCACACTTTCTTCCTTAATCTGAAGTACCAGGAGTCTGGCAGGCAGGTCCCTGACCCTCTGCCCATGTTCAGACGTCAGGGCAGCTTTTCTGCATCTCGCTGGAGGGGGACACACAGGAGGGACCCATTACCACTTCCAGGGCTTGGGCCACTCTGCTTGGTTACAAATTCATTGAAATTAATTAATTTTTAATTCCACACTAACCTCAGCTATCATAAATCAAGTCAACCAGACCAGGGAAATGCTCACCAAAATATGAAACTGTCTGTCAAAGAGGCACCCGATCGCAGGTTCAACTTCAGCAATCTGTCACTTGAGAGGCAAGAACAAAGAAAATCACTTTTCACAGAAATTATTAGAAAATAGTGCCTTGATTAATTATGCTGTTTCAGAAAGGGTACAAAAGGAAAAAAAAGTTATGTCAGTTCTGAGCTCTGTAAGTCTGGGTCCGGTATTCCAGCTTGTTGAAATGTGAAAAGTGGAAAATCCATTTCTTATTTTTTTAACCTTTTTTTTTTTTTTGGAACGAAGGAATAAAACCCATTTTACACGATAAAAATAATGAAAAATAATATAAAATATTACCACTTCTGTACCTATGAAAGTAATATCTAGGTTCTTCATAGACGTTTCTCTCACTGTCCTCAGACTTCTCTGCAACAGCTCCAGGGAAAAGGAAATAATCTTACTTTGAGATATTGACAGGTTTAATAAAGATTCCTTTGATATCCTTCTTTCTGCCTTCTGGTGCTATGTTAGCATAAAAGTTATTTATCAAATACAACTCTACAACAGAAGCATGTTTCAGTTCCATCAAAATTAAGTCTCATGCAAAATACCACCACCTCCTCTCATAAAAAAAGAAAAAGGGGGGATAGAAGGGAAACCCCTGGGACTGTTTCTTGCTTTCTAGTTTTTGAAGTTCAGATCTACTGTGTTGGAGGTATGAATTCAAACCTTGGTTAGATCCCAATGGAGTAAATGACTACTTATGTGTTACTCTTATGGAAGAGTAACTACTTCCATTAACTCATACCATAAACCTGAGCTGGTTCAATATTACCTTTTTAATATTCATATATTGGGCACCACTAAGTGATAGCATAGAAACATGGCACACAATATGATGTAAAATATCAGTTAATTTTAGACAGACAAAATGGGACCGAACCTCAAGACCTCTTGTGCTACTCCTTTCTCTCTCTACTCAATGTGCATTTTGCATTTACATCCACTTATTTTGAATATCACTTTGCCACAAAGTTGTTTTGCTCCTTAAGGGTAAAATTTCATAGCCAATACTTCTGCAAATGTAAGAACTATTGCAGCAAGCATTCTGTAAAATAAGACCAGACATCCACAGACACTTCTATTGCTACTGGAGGCCACCTCTCTAACCGCCTCTGCCTAACGAGAGTGTAACAACAAGACAAATGCTCCCTCAGAATATTTTCCTAGACTCCAGCTATTTGTGGGAAAGGGATTTCCTGAGCCAGAGAAGGTGCCTTTGTATTTAATAACCTTTGATTGATTTTTCTCCCGTAATTTTTATATGGTGACGTTTTGCATCCACGCACACTTTTAGCATCCACAGTGTCTCCTGGCTAGCAGTTCCACCACTTAAAGTGCAATAAAACAAGGATAAAACAGGTTAAAGTAAGGAAATAACTACAGATGTCCTCTAGAAATGTGAGGATAAAACCACTATCTCACACCCTGACATTTATGTATCATTTATACTAGTTGGTAGTGTAGGAAGTTGAAGGAGTGTAAAACGTATAAATTTATTATGTTCTTTTTCCATATCATGTCACCTGCAAAACTAAGAGTGTTTATTAGTGAATAATCTAATTGCCTGAGTATGAAAACATCAAAATGATAAAACTTCTAAAAATCAATGTCACTATATGTCTGTCTAGCACTTTTAGCATGTATTCTTGGAAAAGACAGGACTTTATAAATATATATATGTGTGTGTGTAATATATATATCTATATGTATGTAACAGGTATACATTAATATATATATGTGATATGTATATGTTAATGTGTATATATATGTAAAAGAGAATGAGAGAGAGAGATATGTAAAAGACATATGGCAGTTTTACCATCCTAGGATAGAAACAGAAATGGAAAGGTGGGAATTTTCTCTTTCCCAGGAGATAAAACTCTTACATCAAACTTTGTTGGCACAAGTATTTAATTTAAAATTTAAAAATCAATGTAACTTTTACTAATGGTACCAATGATGCCAACTTAAAACTATGATCCCTTTAAGAACAGGGAAGTTATCTCTGAATGAATGTGGCTCCCATTCCTCTTTGGACCGAGATGGTTTCAGTAGGATTCAGTATTTGAAGCAGGACACGTATTTCTTTTCCAAAACCAGAACGACTTCAAAGCTACTCAGACATATAAGATTAGAGCTGATTGGAAAATCCCTCACCAAACAATTTTCTGCTCAAAAATACTGTTCCATCAAGATTGAACTCCCTTCTCAGAACTGACAAGATGTGTGCTTGTGCATACATATCTGGGTGACTGAGAAAGTAAATGAACAGCCTGTGCTTGAGCATACAAATCCAGGAATGTCATCCTAAAAAAATGGGTTACTGGAAGCTTACCAGCTGGTATTTTGAAAATAATTTTTTTTTTTTAGTTTGTTTAAATCACAGATTCTAACCTGTTTCACATTCTGCACATACAGTAGCCTTACACTATCAGTTGGAAAAAAACTTGGAGCTGTTTTGACAGTGCATAACTAAGGTATGATCTCTTCTGGGTAGGAAAGGAGACAGCTGAAAGACCATTCATTTTACTGAATACAGTATTTCAATAAAATCATTGTGCTCTGCCACCATTATAAACATGTACATACATACAAGCAAATTCAGACACTCTAAGAACCTTCACTGCTGCCAACAAGCTCCTGGAAGGAGCAGAATTACAAAACATCAGTGAGTTGGGACTCATTTAAGCAACATAACCCACCACTCCACACATAAATTTAGCTACTTATCAATTCATCAGCAAATTCATTAAAAAAATTTAAAAAAATTAAAAAAAAAAATAATAAAAACAACCCCAAAGCCTAGAGATAAGAAAGAACTTTTTTCAATATCATCTTTGGAAGTACCCTGTGTTACATGGCCTAAGTTTTTATTTTCAAATTTATTTTATTTTATTCCATTTTCTCTTGAATGGCTGACTTTTCTCTGTACAAAATGCCTAAAGATAAACATAGAATGATTAAAGACCAAGCTGATAGGAATGAAAGACAGATTATATTGCCAAGGGAGAACACAGATATGTAAACACTTCCAAGCAGCTATTAGGAGGTGAGGTGAGGAAGAGATAAATTCATCTCAGAGAACAATGTCCACTTGTGTGATGGAGGAGGTGAGATGAAAAAAATTACTCTTAAATTCTGTATTATCAAAATACACTTTCCTGGTATGGGCTAGGAGTTTTATATGGTTGTTTTTTAAAACAACATTTTATTTTTCATCTCTATATATTTACAGTGTAATGGCTTGGAGAACACAGTAACTGAATTAATTAGAGCATCACAGAATCATTCAGGTTGGAAAAGATCTTTAATAAATAATACCTTTGATTTGAAGCTTAACCTTCGAAACCAAAGTACAATTCAAGTGAGACCCTTCATTATACTTTTATCTTAAGGATAATCATTAGGAATAGCACCCATTACATTAATAAATAATTTGCTGAGCAAATAAAAGCAATGCCTCTTCTGTAAGTCACCAAGCAGATGAACTATGGAAGTTAAACTCTTTAACTGACCTCAAGAAAAGCCATCTTAGGAACATCTAAAATCACCTCACTTCTGTTGCATCCATAATGATACTACATTTATTCTCTTTCATTCTAAAGGAAAAAAAAAATAAATAAATCTCACTTCTGATTTGTTTCATGTTAGCTATTTTCCTCCTCTGAGAAGGTTTATATACACATTATGAGTTTGGTCTAGTAATTATTCAAAGCAAAATTCTGACTCAAGCCGACAAGAGCTTTGTCTGCATAAGGACCACAGGCTTGGCCTCTTGTGAATACTTTCACTTAATACTGAAAGACTGCTTTGTTTACTGTATTACCAGAACATGCATATGGGTATAAATGGGAGGCATTTATCATTCTCAAACAGTGATGAGGTGGCCACGGTTCATGAAGCAAGTAGAGAGATGAGACTCAAGAAATCTGGGTTCTGTTTCTCACTGGGTGACAGATTTATTTATTTATTTATGACAAAGCAACTGCATCTTTTCCTATTTTACTGCTCTATTTGTAAACTGTAGATGATGTTTTATTATGCTGCAGAGTGCTTTTAGATTAATGAATTAAATTTCCTGATTGATCATTAAACAAAGAGGCTTCTTTGCAAATATAATTATCAGCACAATGAAATATGAATGAGACACTATTCAGTGGGATGCAGGGGAAGAAGGAAATTTCTCATTTAACAAAGCTAAAGTATGTCCGTAACATTAAGTCATGATTTAGTCCATCTTCACTGAAAATACATTTTCTACAACCATCAGATTTTGTGGGCCTTATATAGAGGGCAAAATTTGCAAAACAGAAACAAAAGAAAACATGTACATGGATAACTTAAGCTCTTCCAGGAATTTAACCTCCCACAAGCCTTTTGGGGCGCACTATGCCCAGTCCTCTTTGAGTAGCCATGTACCCCAAGCCCTCTGAGTTTACAGGTGGTTTTGCTTTAGCAGCACCTGTACAGGGGGATTCCTGCCTGCTCTGTCCTGCAGGTCACACTGATGCTACCACAGTCCTCAACCCTCTGTACCTGGCACTGAGGCAAACTCAGCACAGGATAGCACAGGAGGGCAGCACATCAAAAAAGAGCTCCCAGAACTGGGAAGTGACTTCTCTAGTGTGCAGCTACTCTCAGGTCTGAACAACAGCAGACTGGCTGAGCCTGTACCAGGAAAGTCCTCCCTCTGCACACTGACAGAGTCCGCTACAGTGCTCTTTTCAACACATTCTAGGCAAGAATAGGACACGGCGAAGGAGGTCAGAAAGTAATAATCATTACTATTCTCAGAGTCATCTTCCCCTATAAAAGCCCCTGGAGAATATTTATCAGAAATGCTAAAAGCAATGATTTTCCTGAGTGAAGAGGATGAGCTGCACCCAGCCAGTTCTGAGCATCATTTGAATCCAGGTGATAAGAAAAGGGTGTATCAAGAGGCAAGGAAAATTATGCAATGTGGGTGCAACTACTGGACACTGAAGAAAGAAAGAAGGGAATTGGAGAGGGAAGGAGATGGGTATAAACACACCTAATAAGGCATTATGCAAATATAAAGTAGGTTGTGAAAGCAAATCACAGAGGAGCTTACAGGAGCGCCCAGAAGATCCACCCTGAGGTGAATTTGGGATTTCCCTGGGCTGTAAGGAGCCATTGCCTTCAGTTGCACGGTGACCCACAGTACATATATGCATACAATGAGTTACAAAGACCATTTCCCACCTCTCCAGAGGATGGTGGGGCAGCTTTGTGACTGTTGCCACCTCAAAAGTGCCCCAGCTCTGCAGAGGACAAAAATGCAGGGTGAGCACCTCAGCTCAACAAATCTGCCAGGAACTGGCATGAGAAGAATCACCTGTATTTCAGAATTGAAGGGACTGAGCAAGAGACTGTCACTGAAAAAAATAACATTTCAGCTCTCGTAAAAAATGCATAACATTTATGCACAAAGCTGAGAAGATATAAAGTATTAACAAAGAATCATTCAATTCATGACTCACTGCATTATTTGAATAATTATTTTTAAGCGGTGCTCTATAATGAATTACAATCTTTACTCAGGGTAAACCAGACTAAAAAAGCCGTTAAAACTTAAGTAATCCAATCACAGTCCAGTGTAAGCAAATAAATATTTTTTGGCTACAGATGTTAGAGCTGCTGGTGGGTTAAATAACACTAATACTTAATTTCCACACACAAGTTTTGATTCTTTTCACTGCACAGGTAGCTAGGTCTTTAAAACAGAGTTTCAAAACAGCACATTTAACAGCATCAATTATTATTTATGCCAACAAATCAATTCATAAAACTTCACCAATTCAATCAAATTCACGTAAATGCAATTTCTTTTTGTATCAGTACCACTTTTTTTAGATTAAACACTTATTCACTGCTTGTTAACATACCTTGCATTAGGTAAAATTCCTCTGTTGCAGGTTTTGTTACTTGGCATTATCAACAGGGCCATATATGTATATTTTATATATATATATAAAATATAGAAATATATATATATAATATATAATATATAAGTATATATATATATATATATATATTCTGTGGCAGCAGTGGCCTATGAACCAAATACTTTTCCTGGTAACTAAGCTTAGTTCATGCAGTTTTCCAGCCCCAGCATGGGGTCATCCAGCCTTAGCCAGCAGCTCCTGTTTAGGTTAAGATGGAGCATCCCATGCTGGGACAAGTAGCCTCTCCAGGCTTCACCCCCATGGTTTCCATATGTTTTCATATAAATCTCCCTGCCCTGTATTTTACAAATTACTCTCCTAAGACATGCAAAGCAAGTAAAGAGTTTCAGTTCTTCTCTTTGTGGGATATATCTATGTATTTATATATATATATATATACGTATATATATATATATGTACAGAGATATAGGTCTTGGTATCACAGAAAGAAAAATATATATCAAGACAAAGAGAGGCAGACAAGGATAGGTTTTCTTTTAAGGTATTGTTTGGACTTATTTAGAGCAAAAGAGCAGATCCAAAGCCTTCAGGCATGCAGTCCTGTGAATGTAATAATTTATGCAAACTTCCAAATTACAGGGAGGGAGCAAATGGTTGCAAACCATTTCAATATACTGCTAATTGAAGCATTTTTTCATGCATTTAGCTGTAACGAACCTGATCATGAGGACTCTGTAAAATACCAAACCAAAAGCAATAAAATCAAAGCCTTCACATTGTCACAATTCTTCTGTAACAAAACATTTGTGTGGCACTGGTGATATTTTTTGTAACTGACAAAAAATATTTATTTTTTTATCAAGTCTCGATGCACAAACATTCCATTATGTTTCTTAATGGCGGAACTGAACCCTGAATAATGAGAGCTGTAAAAACACCAGTGTGTTCACAGCTATTTACATTCCTACCTCTCAGCTGGACAAAATGACATTTAAAGATACAAAATTATTGAAAATACTTGTGCTTATGAAGCTCAGGTGCTGGTTTTTTTATTTTTCTGTAAGATACTAGTTTTATATTAAATACTTGCTAAAGTTTATTTAATTGGTAATTTGAAAGTTGGGCTCCACCTATTAGTAAAATCACACAGTCAATTGCTTTTTTTGCAACTGGATAACATGCACTTGAATTAGTATCACAGAAATGTTACGTACTTCGTTGAAATGTTTAGAATTTCATGTTAGTTATAGAGGCTAGCCAACTGTTATCTAAAAGAATCCCACTTGATTAATATTATTAGCACACCAACTGTCTTGTACTTTAAATTACAATATAAAGAAGTGGTTTTGAATGACTGACAGAGTTAAACATCTTAGCTGAGTAAATTAACAATTAATTAATTCATACTTTTGCAGATTTCATGATCTCATTTGTGTTGTGATTTTGTATTTCACAGATACAAAAATAAATTTATTCACTGATTTATTGCACTGCTTTCCTAACTGTAGAGTAGTGTGTTGTTTAAGAGGAACAGCATCTTATCAAAAGTCACATGTTCTCATCTGTCCGAGAGCTTATTGTTTTGAAATGCTTGGCTTCTTCCCATCAAATCCATGGGAACTCCAAAACTGTTCTCAGAGACGGCACAAGCAATATATATGGTTAGAGACTTTGCATCTAAAATGTAAAGACAAAAGAAAAAATGCACTCCATCAGGCTACCATTCCCTTATGTCCCACCTTCACAGAAGGCAACATCAAGTTTGCTGATGAGGAAAGCATTCCTCCTCATTCAGGCCCTGCCATTTTCTGCTGACAGAGTCCAGCATGCCATCATCTGTCTCTGTCACAGATTCCAGAGGCTCCCACTGCGAGCCAGCAAGGAGCATCAATCCTCAGCCAAGCAGCTTGCCAGCTACTGAAGATGGGAAAGCTGACTTTCTCTACCCACCCACTCCCTCTCTTACCAAAACAGGAACAGAGAAGACAAGCATAAAAAAGTAGCCTGTGCAAAGGTCTTCAGATCCATCACAGCATGAGAAGGTGAAGTAAAAAGTTATGTCAACAACAACAACAAGAAAAAAAAATGAATGCTTTGATGTTACGAATAGCTGCTGATGCAGAAGGTGAACATGCTGCTTGCACTATAACCCCTCCTTGTCTTCTCCATACTCCTCAGGAACAAGTAGTCACAAAGCCATTGGTCATTTTTACTGCTTTCTCTGCTATTGAACTCTTCCAGAATGAACAGGCCTTTATTTGTTAGGAAATATTTTATTAGAAGTTACAGAAGCCTTGCAATTATGCTCTTGGGTAAATCTCCAATGGGACTCTAAAAAATGTTTTATACCTCTATCAGTAGTTGTCTTCATAAACATCCCTTTTTTAGTCTTTATAACAAAATTGCAGTTATCACACCTCTTCATGTTTCTGACTTGACAAAAAGGAAACACCTAATGGGACCTTTTAATGACTCTGCTACATCCAGGAGTCTGCAGTACCTAACAGTCAGGTTCATCTCACTCCAAACATCTTCATAATTACTACAGGAAGGCAAAAATTATATTTCTTTTTTTACCTCCACTAGAAACTGCCACAGATTACTGCAGGACCTGATTGTTATCCAAAACCAGTAAGTGTTTCTAAATTGTTTGTAGAGAGAATATGCAACACTGTTTATTCTTTGGTTTGTTTTTAAATAAATGTTTGTATATAGACAGATCTTCAAGTCATGGAAATAGTCCAAAAAAAGTCAACAAACACATCATCAAACACCACAAAGTAAGTTGCTATGCCCCAAATCAGATTTACAGTCTGTAATGAAAGACCAAAAGCCTTAACCGTATCAAAGTTGACACCTCTACGATGTCAAGAGCATTTCCAAAGTCCCAGCTCAGAGCAACAGCAAAGAATTTTTTCCAGTCTCCTGGTGATCCCACAAAATCAGATGGATCCCAAAGTACAATGAATACATGTGCCTGTTTTCACAAGTGTTTGGGCAGGGGGGTTGGGAATTTGATAAACTTGACCAAACTAATCCAGGGTAAAACCCCCTTCCTGCTCTCAAACCTAAAATCTAGCAAAAAGATTAATGTAGAAGACAGGAGCACAACATGGCATACAATGTGCCTAAGAAAAAATAACTTGGAGAAGCATAGAATCATGGAAGCATTATGGTTGGAAAAGACCTCCAACATCAAATAGCACTGAGTGCCATGTCCAGTCGTTTCTTGGACACCTCCAGGCATAGGGACTCTACCACCTCTCTGGGTAGCCCCTTCCAATGCCTGACCCTTTCAGTGGAAAAAGTCTTCCTGATGTCGGAAAAAATGAAAGATGCAACAACTCAAAAGTTAAATTACATTATTACAGCGAAAAAAGGCCCTTTCAAATAGCGGAAATTCTAAAGCACGGCATGAAAATAATACAGATTAAAAAGAGACAATAATTTATGAAAAATCATTAGACCAGTATGCTTTTTATTCTACTATCTCAGAAAATTATAACTGGGGTTTTTTTTCTCAAGTAGAGAGAAACTGCTTACATCACTACATATAAAGTAATGAATGCAATGTAATTTATTGCATATATTATATTGCATTTGCAAATAATATATCAGAGAATTTCCTGCCATTCAAAAACAAGAAAACACCTGTAGGTAGAATGATTGTTTCAGCCTGGTGGATGTGTAATGTGTGGATGCACATCTGGGGATCTGATGCTGACAGGCAAGCAGGAGGTAACAGCTTGACTGCCATGACTGCAACATAGACAAGGAAGATTCCCAACAGATGGATAACTGACAAGCTATAAGATAATCCCTAATTATAAGAGAATTTGGGATAGAGGGCATGCAGTAATTTAAACACGCTGGCTCTGGAAAGTAATTATTACACCAAAAAACAACACATTCAATTGCAAAAAAGCCCTTAATCCATGTTTAAATAAGCTCTATACTAAACAGACTTGTGCCTGAACACCTGCTTTTACCAGAGGATTTGAGGGCAGCTTGTGTGCTTTTCAATTAAAGAGAAGTATTTAACTTTTTGGGGGAAGCAGAGTCTAGTTTTTCAGGGAAGAGATTAAAAATTAAAAGGTTAGGTTGTTATCACACTGCAGATTTGAATCAGAAGCCAAACTAGAAATCCAATTGAGCGAAAACTCAAGCGATCTGGATATAATCACGTTTCAGATTTGCTGGGGATTAGGATGGATCAGCAGCAGGGCTGCAGCATGAGGGCAAACAAGGATTAACTTGTATTCAGTTCAAAAAACCTCTGCTACCCTCTCCCTCCAAACCTCTGAGAGATTCACCACCTGATACCCTGCTCTCACCTTCTGCAAGCAGGTGGCTGGAGAAAGCAGAGACCAGGAGAGCTCAGGACTTCCCCTGTGCTCCACACACAACTCCTCCCAGGCCACAGAAGCTGTTTGCCTATGGACATGGCATCAAGCAGCTGTTCCCAAAGGATGTAGATGATAAACTGAACCTCTACATCATACCTACCCAGGGAAACTCTACATGTACACATGACCACTGGCAAGTGCTTTATTTCATGTCCCTCTAAGTGGCTAAATCCACTACACAAAGGCTTTTCCAATTGCTGCACCAAAAAAAACAGCCCACTGAGTTCAGGACAAGATGAAGTCTTTTGACTTTAAAGTTCACAGAATGACAGAATTGTTAGAGTTGGAAGGGACCTCTGGAGATCATCTAGTCCAACCTCCTAAGTCTTTTTCATAATTTCTGAGGTACTGGTAGGTAAATACTCTTGAAAATTCAGTGATGTAAAGAAACATCAGTCTTAAAATGCTGGCCAGGAGAGATTCAGAGAGACCTTTTTTTAAGAATACTAATAGCAGCATTTAGGTTTTAATGAAACAGTAGAAACAACATAAAATAAGTATATATTATTTACTATGGTGACTTTTTCCTCCCCCTCCATTCTTCTCTCTCGTCTCATTCTCTTTCCTGTTCTGACTCTTCCAAAAAAATGTAGCTTTCTTTCTTCCACTGCCTGCTGTGGTTAGTGTGGGTAGAGAAAAGATACAGAAGCTGATTCCCCTTTCACTATTCATTTCACTGGGAGTTCATACCCTCACACTGTGTGAGAAACAAGACTGGTTGCCTATTAAACGTCCACCATAAGAAGAAATTTTAGTTTAATTTAATTTAATTTAATTCTTTCTAATTCCATCCTCTTTATTTACAAAATTCCTAAGATCTCAAGGTGAAAGTTCTGGACACTCCATCTTCACAGTCAAAAATGTCAGAGACATTACACACTGTAAAAATGACAATTTAATGAATGGTCTATTAACTGAAGAAACAGAATGTTCAGTAGCTGTGATTACCTGAGAATTCAAAACTACTTCTTCAGCCAAGATGCCCTGTTTCTCACCCAACTGCTTCCCCCTGCCCGGTATGAACACCAGTTTTACAGCTGGAACAGTGATCTCGTGTTCATGGTTCATAAACCTTGACTTCACTTCAAGTCACAGTCCCTCAGCCCTGTTTTAGTTTCCCATATTATTCTTTTGGGAAAAAACCTGAAAATTCCTAGAACAGAATAGAAGAGTAGCTTCTTAAAATAAACTGCCCATAGCTGTCAGCTCAGTGTTAGGATCACATTACCAAAATCAGAAAATAATCCTGTTGAGCCTTCAGGGAATTCAAGTTGTTCTGGCATCTAAAGAGGCACGTTACAGCAGATGGAGATGCCCCTGTTAAACTGCAGCTACAGAATATTGAATAATTTGCTCATATTTCTTCTTATAATAATAATGACTACATTATGTCATTCATTATGGAAAAAAAAAGAAGGAATTCTTACTTACTGAATTCTACAACATCCTACTATTAATGTGGCATAAAAAATGCTGCAGAACACATTTATAAATAAAAACTTTCTATACATGCATACCTAAAACTTAGAATTACCTCTTACAGACATTAAGGGGCTGTTCAGGTTAGGTCAAATTCTGCATGAGTGAACTCTGTATAAGGTTGCAAAACATCAAAGAACATGTTGAATATTTGACTTTCTTATGTTTGTCAAACTTCCTGTCTTTTCTTAGTTCAGCTGGGTAGCAGATGACTGTTTCAACATATTTTACTGCTTTACTGTAATCACCTTAGAGATTTTCTCTTTTTTTTTTTCCTAAGAGAATGAAAGAATTTTTTTCTTCCTTAAGGAACAGTTTTGTGTCCCATCCTTATTAACGGTGGGGAGACAGGGGGATGAGACACACCAAAAAAATGACTAATTCCTACGGGCAATTGCACTGTTGGTTGAAGGTTTTTGGTCAACTTTTTAGTGGCATTTCTTAGAGATAAGAGCTGGGCACCTCTAAGTTATTTATTCTGTTATTCCCCTTACCTTAAAAATCTCTGCCACATCAAAGAGAAAAGGGTCTAAGGGTTTTTTTACCTAGAACTAATTCTTGTGACAAATGATTCCCCTCCTCCAAATTGGAGGACAAATGAATTCTTCATAAGATTTTGAACTCCCGAAGACCACCTCACTCCTATATGTAAACTGACCACTCCTGTTCAGGCTGAGCAAAAGAAATCACTATTTCCATTAGGTTTCATGCTATGTCACATGCTCAGTTTAGAAGAATTTAAGTATGTGTATAAAGGCAGTGTCATTTAAGTAAATCTTAAATACCCTGCTAAAAACATATGAATCCAAGTGTTGAGTGTGAGAGAGACATCCCCTGTTATTTTGCTTGAAAATTTTGAAGCAATCATTCTATGAAACTGCAGTTTTTACAGCACAAACAGCAGCCTGGATGGGGCTATGAACAAACTGTGCATTTTTAAAGCCCAACATCCTTTTCTGTCAATTAATCATCACTGTTAATAAAAAGTATTATTGAAAAACAGCTATAAAAGAAGCATTCCTGGGTGGTTTAAGGTATGATTCAAGAAAGTATTCCAAGACTGGAAATACCACCGGCAAGTAAAAATGCATTACTTCAACCATATTGTTGAAGAGAACTGCCTGCAGATCCTCAGGCCTCTCACAGTGTCAGCTTTTACCATATGGCTCTTCCTTCCCTTGTTGAAAGTGAATCTTTCTGTCAAAGAGCAGCTGTTCTAAATTATCACATCAAATTTTAACCTTACAGTAGACAACCACTGAACCCACAGATTCATGACAGTGAAATAGTTTCACCTCCTTGACCTGTGAAGGATTGTTTTAGGTCTCTCTCTGCCTAACAGAGATAGCTGCACTAATTGCCAGGGTATCTGATGCAGGCAGGCACTTAAAGCTGAAGCCACAAACAAATTTTATGCCATCAACTTTGCATCTTCTCTCCCTAAACACACTGTGTGAAGTCCATGTTATTATTTTCCTGGTGTGCTACCGAGAATAAAACTGCGATTTCAAATGCAAGAAGGATGAGACATTCCAAATGCAACCCTCATTATTCAGTTTGTAATCCAAAGAAACAGTAAATTCTGATACTTTTCCTGCCGTCTAAGTGTCTCAATAAAGTCTGATATCAATTGCTGGTTATCTAGATGTCTGCCAACAGCCTGTTTTGACAACATCTTGTGCTTCATGCTGAGAAGCAGCAGCCACATAGAAGACTCCTGTCGTCTTGTGCTCATCTTTCAAGATGGTTCTTACTTTAAGAGAATTTTCAGTGAATGTTATCAAAACTCACAGCTCTCCCTACAATTGCTTTCTCTGTTTAAAACCTAGTACCAGCTGTCAGCTGTAATGCAAAGCCCTGTTAGCCTTTATAAGTTCCACTCTGGAACTAATAAGGGATTGTCAAATAGCTCCTTACACAGACTGCCAGTGGCAGAGAAACGCAGGGAAAAAGAGTGTGTTCCACGAATTCCCACTGACAATACAACCTTTGTGCAGCCCTGAGCTTAAGCCCATATTGAAAATCACCCAAAGACACTACAAGGAGAAACATGCTCAGGATGATACTATTAATTTAGTTTTTAATCTTTTGAAAGCCTCCAAAGAAGCAAACCCATTAAAATGAAAAGGTTAAGGAAATGCCAGCAAGATCCCCCAGGATCCTCTGTGACAGACAGCCGTGAGATATTTGCAGGAAAATCCTGCACAAAAAATTCAACAGTAGGGATATTGAACAAATAAGTGCCAGAGAATTAGGGTAAAAATTTTTATGCTAAAAAAGGAAGGAAGTGTTTCACAAACTTGTTAAATTGTAGAGAATCTGGGCAGCAGGGTGTGGTGTGGTGACTTTTTTGTCAGAGTTGAGAGAGGGTTGGTCTTTTTGCTGCTTGAAAAGCTGGTAAGGGCAAATAAGGAAGAAATTGCCAAAATACACACAGTGTGGCAGAGCAAGCACTTCTAAAGTGGTAACATATCTGGATCAAACAAACATACAGTGCAAGTGTATTAGGTTGCATTTTGTGAGTCATCAAGACTTTTGCAAATATTTCCATTTTCTAGGTAAATCTTTCTGTTTCCCAGCTAGTTTCAAGCACAAAAAATCAATGCTAAATTCTCTAGTCATGTCATATATTGACACTGCACCACTGAACAACTAAATTTTCTAAGGACACTTAATGGTAGGCTCCCAATCATTGATCAAAAACTGAATAGAAATACGTATGATCATGTTTTTAAACACCTCTCTCCCAATCTCCAAGAAATTTAGTAAAGATTCCTCTCAAATAACTGCAAAGGACTGAAAGAACACTTTCTAATATGAGAATGTGCATAGTGTTGTATCAAAAAATCTCTTTTCTAGTAATTTCAGAATGCTCCTTTTTAATTTTTTGTTCTTCAGGATGTGTGACAAATACACTCACAAACCATAAGATTAAGCCAAATAAATTTTGCCTTAAAAACCCACATTTAAAATCTGCTGCTTATGATGTACAAATTGGAAAATATTTTCCAAATTGGTTACAGTCAGAGAATGTTACCTAAAAAGTTGGCTGGGACCTTTAGGAAGCATTCAGTGCACTTCATTCTTGGCTGTGTGCTCTGTTTATGTACTTATAGAGCATAAAGTAGATAAAAACAATGAATATTTTACAAATGAAGTGATTCATAATTTATAGCTGCTGTCATTTTAGTTTACTAGCTTGAAAGACTAAGAGTCCTCCTAAAAAGCTTCTCTCTTGCTTTTTATAAAATCAAAACAATACTTCAAATCGAAGGAATAAAAACACACCTCAAACCTCCACTTTAAAAAATCTGAATCACTTTTTCAGATTTCATGTAAAAGGAAACTTTCTTGATAGTTCCATTATTATATGGTATGATCTTCATATGATCAGTTCCTACATTTTATTAAATATAATTTCTTCTATACAGAGTCTAAGAGTTAAAATTACACTTTTTTTAGTGTGAGCAATACATCTGAGCCACTCAGCTATTTCCAAGGAAAAATGTCTTTGCAGTTGCAGCATGTGTGCCTTCCATCTGTTTTCACTTGCACAAAGTTGAGTGGTTCCACACAGTATCTTTTTCTCTTTTTTTTTTTTACTGATCTAAGAAAGTAAAAATTAGATTCACTGATGCAGAGACAAAACGGTTCTTTAAAGCATGGAAAAAAAGAAATCTGGAGAGATGTTTTTCTTCCTTTGTATTAATGATGCTTTACATATTTTAATCTCAAGTACAGCATTCATTCCACTGAAAGCATTAAGCAGTGTATGTGATGGTTCAGATTTAGCAGCCAGAGATGGCATTCCTCTCATATCTCCATAAACTTAGAGAACTATGATTTAAGATATGCTCACTATACAACCTGAAGCTGAAAAATTTAGTGTTAAGGGAAACCTTGTGAAGTCATTTTTGCAATAACCAGACACAGTGGGTGAACTTAACCCCTCTCTCCTTTACCCCTTACTCCCTTTTCTCCCATCCAATCCACCTGATTAATAGCTAAAAATTAAATACATAAGGAAGAGCTGTTGCTCTACATTTTTCTTTTCTTCCAGCTTTGTTATAGAAAATGTATCAGTCACTTGTGGTTAAAACTTACAACTTTATTACATAGTATTACATAGAAAATGTACAGTTCAGACTTACTCAATTTCAGCAACTACAATTTAGAACTATACCTTCAAACAACAGCATGCAGAAAATGTTATTCTGTGCTTTTTGAGTCAGTCTGTTCAGGCTCACCAATTTAATTTTCCATTTGATAAGTGGAGCCACAAAGCTTGGTTTTGGTCTAAAGGGTCACCTGTTGGAAGCATTCAAAAGAACATTCAAGCTCACTCATTCTCCCACGTGCATAAACAATTGTCCACTGCATGTTTGCTAATTAAGTAGATCATAGTGAAAAATAACATTCTCCATGTCCAGCTAGTCTTTCTGAAGTGCAGGAAATAAACCAACAACAGAATAGACACATTCAGGATGGAAAAGATTTATTAGTCCAAGCCTGTCAGTGCAGGATTTCCTTTATCATCTGGTTACTGCTTTTTTTTAAAAAACAGCTCCTTAAACAAGGCTTCCATTATTTCTCCGAAGAGACTTCTGGATCATTAAAAAACTACAGACTTTTTTTTTCTACCATTTATCCTACATTTTCCCGTTTATTTTGATGTTGTTACCCCACTAATGGACCTTCAGATCGTGAAATCTATTTCCTCTCTCTAGCATTCAAAACAAAACTGAGTCTACTTCACTCACTGGGCAGGTGATGTGAATGCTCCTTTTCTCTTCTTGATCTTTGGGCTGTTCCAAACACTTTGCCATTGCATAATCTCCTGCTGTACTTGCTACTTCAATAGTGCAACCCAAGCCTCATTTCCCTTTTCCTAAATCACATTGCTTACTTTGAGTACAGAGGCAGTCAAAAAGGATGAGTTGAGGTATAGAGCAATTTGTCCTTTAAAAAAGAAGACACCAGTAGATAGGAAGAGCTGGGAAAAGAGGTATTAGAGATGAGATATTAGACACAAAAGAGACCTTGAAAATTGTAAATATAGAAGCTGAAAAGGCAGCAGTTATTTTCTCACTATACAAGGGCATAAAAAACCCTATCCCACTGACTCTAAACCAGAAGACTTAAACACAGAAGGAAGTTATGTCTTCCACACAAGACAAGATATGGCATTCATTGCCATAAAAACTTAGAGACTAAAAATATAAATGAGCCAAAAAATAGGCAAATTAACAAGTCACAGGTCACTAGTTTCTATCATATATAGTCTTTCTTACAACATCTATCTTAAAAGTCAACAGTAGACTGGAAGAAGTTAAAAGGTACACTCTGTAAAGCAGCATTTTATATAGCTTTATATATATTTTTTTTTCCTTGGTTTTCCTTAGGAATTTGCCATTAGTGACTGGCAGAGAAAGAATACTAAGGCAGACAAACCTCTGACCTGATCTATTCTGGCTGTTTGATGGGGAACAAAGAGAAAAGATGAGTTTTCCTTCTTGAGGGAGTAATAGGATGGAAAATATCAGAAATAACAGAAAGCATTTAGTGGGTAGTTCCAGACAGTTGTGATTTTTTTCCCACTAATTAAATCATACTAATCTAAGAGGGAAGATGCTATAAATATGTAGGCCAACACATCTATTATTTAAGGGGGAAAACAGGTATGAAAGAGTGGGTTTTCCAACTTGCTCCCTGACACATCTTACTGTATTTCAGGCAAAACCAATCCCTCCAAAATACTGAGCAGGTGCAGAAGTCTTTCCTAGAGAAGGTGCTACATCTTAAACTGTTAAGCTAAAGTATATCACAAATACCAGAATTCCTCAAAGTCAGGTATACAATTCACTTTTGAGAAATCATTTCTACACACAGACACACAGACACACACACTAAAGAGTACAAGGATGGTCACAGTAAAATTCTTTTCCTGACTGACAGGTGGGTATTTTACTGCTTATTAGGATCCAGAACAGGACAATATTCTACCCAACATGAACCAATAAGCTGAGTAAAGCTAGTAGTCCAATCTTGGCTTTTTAGATCTTACATAAAGATGTTATAAAAAGTTGCATGTTTTTATATCTACACATATACCAATAAGAAGAAATTGTCTGAGCCTTATGCCAGCTTTTCCTGGTTGTGCAGAGAAAAAGCAGTCATGGAAATTGGTACCATTTGTGTTATTTGGGGGCATGACTGTTCCCTAATCATTTTCCAGGTACAGAAAAAAACCCCACCTGTTCTTAATGAAATTTAAATAGGCTGATCTTTTACCATTAAACTCCTTCATTTTAATCATCAGTGATAATCTCCTGCTAAAGCAAAATGACATTGTTTTTGAAAACAGCATTATGGAAACAAACAAAATCAGAAGCAGCCTGGATGCAGAATCAAGTAGTGACAGACCCTGAGCTGTAAAATGTCTTCCCAACTACTGGGAAGACAATAGATTCTGTTACTAATTACTCCTTCAAACTTCAACTGAAACATGTTTTTTTTTCAGCCCATGCTTGTAACACCATTTTGGATCTTGGTCAGACACTACAATCCTGATTTCATTACCCTTTTGTTGACAAAAAAAACCCAAAAACTAAATCCCAAATAAACACAAAAATCCTTAAAGCCTAAAAGTCAGAGCAAGAGAAAGAGTGAAGGAAAAAAATAAAAAGATGCAGTTTTGAGCCCGAGGTCAAAACTGAACTGTTTTTCCGAGCTTTCCAGCTCCTGTTGAGTTACCAATGCTGACAAATGGGAGGATTTGAATTACTGACTGCTTTTAGAGTGCCACTTCAATCACACCACACTGGAAGTATTTGATAAATATGACCTTCAATAAAAGTTAGTAGGACATAATATGTTAAATCAGAATAAACCAGAAGGACCTGTTGCTGTTGTTAATGGTTTCCTCATATATCACTCCCTTGACCAACAGTGGGTAGGAAGGAAAAAAAAAGACAAAGAGGTGGGAGAAAGAAAAAAAAGAAAAATAGAAAAAGATAATTGTCCCACAGTCTGATTTTCTGCCTTCCAAATCATGTATGATATACCAAATTATGTATGATATACTCACACATGCATGTCAACTTACTCCTAATCTCTGCAAAACTCAGTAGGAGCTGCCTTGCCTACACCAAGCATTTGAAAACCTGTTTTTAATAAAAGTTTAGTTTATTTTATTTTGCTTAGCTCAAATTTGGCTGAGTTGTAGTCTGTTGCTTTCTGGAGTGCTTGTCTTTTTCTGCTCATGTGTAACCGAAATGCTAAACCAACAGGTTTCAAACATTTACAAGGCCATGGGCTCTGTAATAAGCAAGACTATAAACACTGGATAAAAGAATATCTGTGATGTTATAGCATTTCTAAGTGTAGCTATAGGAGGCCCTAGATAAAGCATTTCTGAATAACAAAATATCCTCCCCTGAATTCAGCAACAGAAGAATTTAAATTTTTTTTCTTAATATCAATATTAAGCGTACTCAGACTTGGATACCCAATTTATTCATTGATGGTAAAAATTATTTAAAATCTACTTAAAAGCAAAATCAAACAGAATACACCCGTAACCCCTTTCCTCCGAGATCTCCCCGGCATTTTCTGAGAAAAGGTCATGTTAGTTAGTGTAACAGTTTTCACAACTACCTGTCTATGGTTTGGTAGCTCCACAGGAACAATTTTTTGACACAAAGTTGCTGTAGGACTGATTAAAAAGGAGTAGGTGCTCTCTCAACCAGGTTCATAATACTTTAAATTGCTCTTGTAGATATACGGATTTGCACATGTACCCATACACACAGCCCCCCCTAAACATCTCAGCTACTGCTCCCTCCATCCATGGTATTTCTAGATATTTAACTTTTAGTTACATATTTAACAGAAAACTCTTTGCCACAGCAAGCACCCTTCAAGGCACTCTGTGAAAAGAGGTTTAAGGTTCAACTAGCACAAAACTTCAACATGTAATTTTATAAAAAGCATAAAAATGTAAGCCACCATCATTTTGGTTGATATCAAAATTAGTAAATGCAACATCCATTTCTCTGACATTTAAGAGACCATTTCTGCAAAAACTCCAGATCACTGGCGTATTCTTGTTCTTGGGAGCATTCACATAACCATAGTTTGCAGAAACAAAAAGTTTGGAGAAAATTATTTTGAGTTAAATACATCAGCATTTATGAAAATGCAATTTTGAAGTTCAACTATTAATTTTCCAAATGCACCTGCATTTAGTAATTATGCTACCAGAACAACGCTACATGTTTTTCTTCTGACCAATCCCAACTAATCAACACAGCTCAATAGCAGAAGTCATACACGGAATCACAAAGTTTAAAAAAAAAAAATCACATATTTTGACACAAACAAAGCATTTAAGTAAACTATAACATACTGAAAGGAAGTCCAAGAGTGGTAAGAGAGGCTAGATTTGCTACACAGCGTGTTTACTAAAAATCAACTGTTGACTCTCATCAAATACTTTTAGTAAATTACATTATTTACACAGTTTAAATAAATGGCAATTTAAATAAAAGGCAATTTTAGGAGCTAATGTATTTCTCTCAGGAATTTGGAGCAAATGAACACACCCCAGCACACAGAGCAGGGGTAGAGGGTGAAGCCCCTGCCAACAGCAGAACTACGAACATGGAAGGCATTGTTACCTTGGCACGCAAAGCCTCTTTCTTCATAGCCAGCATTACACAAGCACTTCCCTATGGGCACTAGCCATTCTCCTTCTGTACTGCAATACATCTTGGGTGGCTCTTCCTCCTTGGAATGGTTGACACAAGATCCCCGTACCTCCACCAGCGACTGGGAGTCCATGGGCACCGTGTCGGGGAACATGGCAAGGTTCTTGACGGTGAAAGGGCACTTTTTGAAGTACACTCGCACCGAGACTAAGGCAACACAAGCACCCACATCTTGGAAAGCCAAGTAAAAGCCTTTCCTGCTGATGGGCCCCACCTCACGGACTTCTGTGTTCAGCTTGAGGATTCTGTCCCCGAGGTCCATCTGGGTGAAGCTCTCGTCGGCCGCGATGGTGTCGATCTTTGTAAACTGGTGCTCCTTGAACTTGACCGAATGGTCATCATCAGATTCCATATAGTACAGATTGAAGGTCTCCTTGCAAGTGCCCAGGACTAGAGGGATGCTATTGCAGTCCCTCAAGGTGAACTTGAGCTCCACATAGATCTTCTGAGCTGAGTTGCGTGGAATCCAGTTTGTTCGCAGCCAATTGTTCTGACTGTGATCCATAACATTGCATACTTGGTAAGTTCTGATTGGGGTATAATGCTCATCAACACCACTAATCTCTTCCCACTGCAGAAAAATAAAAAAGAAAATATTTTAAAATTAATGATTATACCAATAAAAATCACACCTAGATGAAAAAGCAAAAATAATTTTGCTTGGATGTCGCTATAAAATAGACGATGAAGTCTGATTGAATTTGCATGCATTTTTTTCCCATTAAAACATATAAACATCTTAAATGGACACAGAATTCACCATTAATTAGTCAGTTTTTACCAAGTTATTTCAGAGTGGCATGAAAGAGATGCTATAGCTGTTTGACATTATTAAAAACCTGTGATTTCTTAAACTATACCCATGATTGCAGCATGTCCTTCAACTACACTCACCTGAAATGGAAGAGATTCACAAGGGCACTGTCCTAGTCAGAACAGCTGGGATCGATTCATCACCGGATGGGTGTAGCCCAAACCTGAGCATTCTATAGCCCTCCCAGAAACTGTTGTCAGTAGAGGCCTGCGAGGTGGGGGGATGTTCCTGTCCTCATGCCCTTTTATGGAATTCCTCACTCTGAGGGAAGGACTGAGCATCCTTTTATGGAATTCCCCAGTCTGGGGGAGGAACTGAACATTCCTGCCTGAGCTGGAGAATATAGAAACCTGGAGTTTCGGAACCTTTCCACCACTCGTGGGATCCAGGGGAGGACTGCAGCTCACCGCTCTCAGCCAGACTGCAGCTCACTGCTCTCAGCCGGACTGAGACCACCACCCTCGGCTGGACTGCAATCACCTGCTCTCCCACCAGCAGGTTTTTTCCCCTCTCCCTTTGCTTTGGACTCGGGGGGGGCCCAGGGAGCACCGTTTTGTTTTGTGCCCCGGGGTGCTGGGTTGTACATTTGGGTTTTGTGGGTTAGGGTCAGTTGCTTGTCTGTGTGGTCATACTTATTGTATTATTTTATTAAATTGTTATTCTGATTTGTAATCTCTCTTTTGAGTTGGGTTGGTTTCCCCTGCTGGTTAACTTTTAAACCAGCACAGGAACCACGACATTTAACTGTTAGAATCAATTGTATTTCAGAGATTAAACAAGATTTGAAATCTTACAAATGACAGCCAATGGCTCCAACTGAAATTCTATACAGTCATTAAAAAACCTTACAGTTTTCCTTTTATTCAAAGCATGACAATTGATTTTGGCTAGGATATATGTACTCTGGACAAACAGTCAAGCTCAGTCCAGTTTTTAGAGTTATTAAGAATTGCTTCCAACTTACCATTCCTTGGCTAGTTAATTCTTCTGTGGATTATATATGCTAGGACACTAAAATGTTTTTTGAAGAACACACAGCCATCATTCGTTTTTACAGCAGCCATCAGCTGACAAACTTACTTGACCCACTAAAGGAATGGGTTTTCTATTTTTGAATTACTCATCAGTCCTGCCTGATTTGTAAAGTCACACTTACCAGAGGAATATTTAGGAATCACAGGAAAAAAGAAATCCTAAGGGTGTACTTACAGTAAATATTTACTGTTAGTCTTTTACCATACACAACTAAGTAACTTTAAGATGTATCTTTCTTTGTTTTCACCCATTCAGGGAGAAAAATTGAAGATGCAGAGCAGATAGAACTAAGGATGTTGTCAGCTGCCATTCTTGCAGGAGGGAGACACTATCATACAAACATCTTCCCTCAAAAATCGTTACCTCAATGTTATATTTAAGATCTCAGTCTAATTACTTGTTTTACATCAGCACCTTTTGCTGCAGGACCTTAGTGTACTGCAGAGCAGACAGTAGGAGAGGAAAGTATTATTCCCAGTAGGAAAGTAAAGCGCAGAAGTGTTTACAGTTTCTTGGTTTTACAACACAAGCATATCTCACACATATACAAAGAAATAAAAAAAAAAGTGACCACATCAGAGTAGCATCTGAGAGTTCTCAGTCCCAACTCACTTAAGAAAGTTTTAACATGACTAAGAGCTGGTCTGCACAATGAAATTGTCCACACACCACTGAAGATGTGATTTTAAATCATGTTATTAAACCAGCAGATAAAAGCAGTATAAATACTCTTCTTTTAATTGAAACAAAGTTTATTGTAGTTCACTTTACAGATCGGACTGTACACAAGTTTTATCTCTTCCTGACTAGTTCAACAGAGTTTAAAACACAATCTTGGATGTGTCTACAGCAGCTGAAATGCTGCAGCAAGCCATAACATGCTACTTTGCCAAAAAAAGCTTGCAGGACAGGGTCTTGCTGAGTCAAAATCACTAGAGCTCATGGCCACTTGAGAGCTTGGCACCACGTGGTAGCTCATCATACAAGCACGAGCTCCTGCCTGCAGCTGGACTCTGGCTCCCAGCCTCTGACAGCTTCCCAAAATCGAGTGAAGAGCTCTCCTCTGACAGATGTCCCTGTAAAAGTACAGGCCTTGAGCCAACAATCTAACCCTGTTGCAAAGAGCCGTTCAGATGCCACAATTGCCTCCAAAGAAGCTGGATGTCCCAGTTTATCTGGAGGTCTTAGCTGGACAAATAAAACTCCACTTACAACAACCAGGTGAAACTAGACAAGATTATATAATGAAACCAAATTTTATGAGCATTTTAAGCAACTCGCACTGATTCCTAAGTCATCCAGCGATTATCTTTTCCATACAATTTCTAATCAGTTCATCATATTTTAAATGTCCACTGGGAAATAGAAACAAAACCAGGAACCTGTAGAGTTTAAAATATCTCCACAATTCAATAATTATGATCAAAGTAAAAAGCAAGCAGTACATTTGCAATGCTCATATATTGCAACTTTTCCCAGTAAGCCTTCTTATTGCCATCTCCAGGTGATATTAAAAGATGGTAAGCAGATTATCAAGAACATTGAGACAATTTTCCTTCCACGACCCATGAGTTTTTTCTATTAAGTGAGGTTTCTCAAACATCTATATTTGTACAAATTTTAATTTTTATTTCTCTACTTGTAACTCATGTATTCAACTTGCTCTGTAAGGTTACAATAGTTAATAGTCACTTATTCAGTATTACAGTATTCAATGCAGTTTTAATTTGTACACCTATCATTCTAACCTATATTCTCAAACAGTTAGCTGAAAGAAAAGGACAAGAAGGTAGGAGTTAAAAAGTAAAGGAAGAAATATATAAACAGGAATAATTATGGGAAAAAGTTGATTTTCAAATCTTAGAGAAAAGCAGAGTGTAAAAAAATTAAGATATTCCTTATAATAGAAGACATAGATCTTCCTTACAACAAAAGCTACAGAAAAAAATGCCCTTCCTGTAGGTAACAAAAGATGCATAGAGATGAGAAAAACAATTAGAAACAAAAAGTATCTAAGGTATTTTTAAACACATGAGGAAAATTCTATTCTGCCAGAAGGTGAGGGGTAAATCAGCTAAGAGTCCAGAATTACTGTGCTGTAATATTTGTATATTAGGATACAGAAAGAAAAGAACAGCATTCTGAGTATGCAGGAACCTGGGCTTGAGCAGGTCAAAATAGAAATGAAACGATGAAACCCAAAGCAAAGGCTACAATAGAGATGTGGGATGCATTGAAAAAACCTCCAGAAGTAAAACAGATGGGGACATGTTTCTTTTCACCTCATGCAGACTACAGTCTGCTGCAGTCTCAGCTTCCTCTTCTCTCACCTAAACTTCCCAGTACTATTCCCATCCCATGAAGTACCAGCATGGGATAGGGGGGTAATTTCTATTAAATCAACTCTCCTAAACAGTATATCTTGCAACCACTACTGTTTCTGCAAGATCAAGAATGCACTGCAGAGACAAGAAACCATCCAGCAAGAAAGTATGGCCACCCAAATTTAGTCACCACAGAAACCCACCTGGAACTTAAAACAAAACAATAAAAAGAGAAGTATTTCTGATGATACTGCATTTTCCTATGCAAAATTTTAACTTGTTGAGGCTTGGCTAAAAAAAATAAGAACAGTTTGCATTTTTGTTCTTCAGATAGGTGGAAAAAATAAAGCAGAAGGTGCCAGAGTCAGCTACCCAAGTAAGGAAGGAGTTGGCACCGTGTAATAGTGAGGAGGAAGGGTGTTCGTGGGAGTCAGGCTGACAATTTAAAGGAAGTCTGTTGAAATGCTGGAAGAATGACTGTATGAAAGATTTGACACTGGCAGGACTCAAACCTAATTTTCACCTCAATTATCTGGGTAACTCTAGTCCATGGGGCATTACACTTCAGAGGTGTCCCAACTGGCATTTCTTTCTTCCAATACTGGGCAGCTACAAAACTAACGAATGTTTATCAGTCCTGGCTGTGGTTAGACTGGAAATTAATAGCCAAGTCCTAAATACTGGACTGATGAAATGATAGGACTGTCCTCTGAGCAGTCCAATAGGAATAATAAATTCAAAATATTTTAGGAAGATATTTCTAAAAATGTGTCAGGGATTCTACAATAGCATGATGTGGGACACACCACTTCTGAATTTATATTATTACAAAGTACTTACATCATATTGATGCTTTCAGGCACATTCAATGCTTTCGAAACATGTCCAGGAGAAGTGCCATAGCACCACTCCTTTCTCAGCATGTGATTTGGCTTTTGGAAAATGTTCTTTTGTTTGCTTTTCATTTTTTAAATCTTCTTTGGATACTGTTAATGACAGGAAACAAGAGATTGCTTTCAGTGGTATAGAAAAGTCTCAGGATCCCCAGTGAGAGGGTCTAACTCATGTGCCCTTGTCATACTGACTGACAAAGTTGGGCCAAAAAGGATTTTGTTTGCCAGAACAGATCAGGCAGAGTGTGCTGGACTTATGGCTTTAGTTTATTTCTTCAAATCTCTTTACAAAAGAAAAGTATAGAAGTGAATGTAGGACGTTTCCTAGGATGTCATGAGCAGTCTCAGTAAAAAGTTCCCTCTCAATGTGGGAATCTGGGACATGAGTGATCTCCTCAATTCTTTCATCCTACCTGTGACATCAGTTTTTGTGTTGTCTAATCTGTCATATTAAAAAAAACCAAAATCTTCAGTTTACAATAGGAAATTGAAGGACTTTTTGTGATTTACAATATAGGTATGAAACTGTATGATCCCCAAAAACCTACACTTCATCTTTCAGCATCACATTGCTATAAAACCCCTAAACTACAAAGCATAAAACTCCAACAAAAATGGAGTTTCGTAATTGTTCAAGGAACATATGAAACTCAGGTAGCTAAATCCCTGACATTCCACTGACAATCTCAGGTAACAGCATAACAAGATTTACTTGCAATTTTATTTTGCATTAAAAAAATTGATATGATGTTTTAATTGGTATGAGCACCATGTGCTGGTTTAAAGGTAAACCAGCAGGGGAAATGAACTCAACTCAAAAGAGAGATTATAAATCAGAATAACAATTTAATAAAATAATACAATAAGTACGATTATACAGACAAACAATTGGTTTTAACCCACAAAACCCAAATATATAACCCAGCACCCTGGGGCATGAACAGAGTGGTGTTCTTTGGGCCCCCTGAGTCTAAAGGAAAAGGAGAGGGGAAAACCTGTGGTGAGAGTGCTGGTGCAGTCTGGTCAAGAGTGGTGGTTGCAGTCTGGTTGA